>NW_028288860.1:780883-937060 GCF_059628265.1 Tinamus guttatus
CTGCAAAGAGAACAGAAATACCCCAGGAGGAGCTGCTGCCAACCTGGGAGGGGGACACAACCCTTTTCCAGGGGGAAGACTGTCCTTGGGAACCCTTCATGGGCTCCTCAAGATCCTGAATGGGAAACGCAGCTGTCCCAATCACTTATATTTTAAATACCCCATGAACCAGGCTCCCAGATATATGCTGTGTGAGGCCCTGAAAGCAGCTGTAAGACATTTGATCCTTTGATAAAAATCTTAGTTATGATCTTGGAACAAAAGTTAGCAAGTAGAGGAGGAAGAGCAGCACTTGTGTGAGGCGGGGTGCCCTGCTGGATAGAAAATGCATCTGGGTGAAAGAATAATGGGTTTTACCTTCCAAGGAGAAAATAAAAATAATAGAAGGTCCATACAACTGTAACACAGGGACTTTCATTCATTCCCAGTCATTTCTGCTTACTTGCCAGATCAATACACATACTAGCAGCACTTTACCCACTGAGAACATTTCTTGAACAAAAGTCTCTAAGGCAACATGAGTGGAAAAACAGCTAAGAAAAATAAGCCCATGTAGGATTCAAGGATCTGCTGTGAGAAACAGACTCTGAGCTGAGCAAAGGGGCAAGGAAAGGGAGCTGTAAGCTGGTAGCACCATTTACTCTAAATCTTTCTCCAGGTGTTCACAGATGGAAGACTGCTGGGGTTGGGCAATAGGACAGGCCATTCTGAGTAGCATCCCATCCCTCTGTCTACTAAGAGCCTAAAACAACCTTAACCACACAAAGACCCACAGATGTGTCTTCCACTCGACAGAGGCGTTGAGTGCCATTTAATGAGCAGACCTGCAACTCTGCTCCTTTGGGGAGACCTGCCCCAGGGAGCTGAACCTGCCCTGCTTACACTGCCCCTCTTGCCTTACACTGGTGCATTCAGTTGCCTCATCGTTGCTGCTGTCTTAATTTCCCATTGCAAAAGTTCACAAATAAAGGACAGCGCAGGCAACGTGTCAGCTCCAGAAAGCCTTTTCCTCCTTTAGCACAGGAGGTAGCACAGAGCAGCTGAAGACCTACCTTCCTCTAGTATAGAAATGTGTAGGGAAAGCAAGCAAAGCAAGCCCGTGTGACCCTGTAGGTATGATCCTGCAGGTCTGATGCCCAACAGCCAGGGACACCCACATTTCCCACTCATCACAGGCAAGACCTCCACACTTGTCCTTTTCCTTTACGAATACAACTAATGGCTATAAAAAGTGGAAGGCAGAGCAGGAACAAGCTCTCCATACCAGCACACAGCTAGTGGTGTTCTCTGCCCATGGTCCTGTGCCAGATGGTTGCCTTTTCCTGTTGCCTCCCATATTTACATCATGAGGTCTTCCAGGGCTGGGTATTTTTGCTACAATGCTGTTCAAACACAGCAGTGCAGCTGGCCATGGACAGAACTTAAGGTGAACACCTTGCAGGGTGCCAGGATTTGCTGCCAAGAAACAACTGTGAAACCCAAGAAACCCCATGTGTTCTGGGATGCTGCCCCTCCAGGTCCCCTAAACATCCACACAATCACGGAATGGTTAAGGTTGGAAGGGACCTCTAGAGATCATCTAGTCCAGCCCTCCTGTTCAAGCAGGGACACCTAGAGCACGTGGCACAGGGTGGCATCCAGGCGAGTCTGGAAGATCTCCAGAGAAGGAGACTCCACAACCTCTCTGGGCAGCCTGTGCCAGGGCTTTGGCACCCTCACAGTAAATAAATTCTTCCTCACGTGGAGATGGAACTTCCTATGTTTCAACTTGCACCCATTACCCCTTGTCCTGTCACCAGCCACCATGGAGAAGAGCCTGGCCCCATCCTCTCTACATTCTCTCCTCAGGTAGTTTATATATAGTGATCAGATCTCCTCTTAATCTTCTCTCCTCCAGGCTAAACAGGCCCATCTCACTTAGTCTTTCCTCATACAATAGATGCTCCAGTCCTTTAATCATCTTTGTCACTCTGCGCCCAGAACTGTACCCAATACTCCAGATGTGGCCTCACCAGAGCTGAGTAGAGGGGTAGGATCACCTTCCTCCACCTGCTGGCAACACTCCCTCTGATGCAGGCCAGGATCCCATGCTGGGGATCCTCTTGGTGTACACATTTCCCACATTGCCTGCACAGAACAGGACATAACCCAGTGCCCTCCCAACCCAGATGCAGGGCAGGAAACCCCGCAGCCATCGAACACTAGGAATAAAGCAAGAAGAATCTCCTCCATCTTCGCATGAATCGTTATCCATGGGACAACTCTGCTCCGTGCAGCTCAGGCTCCAGCAGCCCCATAACGCCACTAATACCCAAGCAAGCATCTCCCAACACATTTATCCATATCCTTCTGTGAATAAAAACAGAACACCAAAAGAAAATCTGAAGCCTACGGTGTTTCTAGTGCATAGTGGTATGAGCATCACTTAGCCATGTAAGAAGCTGGAACTGGGATGGAGAAATATTTAATTTATTAGAGCCACATTTATCTTTTCTGTTTAAAATAAGAAATTACTGTCTGGATTTGAGCAATATGATAAAACATGGAGGTTCTTTGGCAATGGTATCTGCCTTGGCACAAAGATCTGTGAGATTTTCGTCTGTCCTCCCTTCTCTCTCACAGGAGAAAGAAGAAAACCTATTCCCTTTATAAACTACGATGACAAGTTTAAAAATTAGCCAGGATCAAAATGCATGAGAAATTCTTCCGTGCTGGCTTGCTGCAAAGATTAGAGAGTGATGCATAGAAGAGATCGTTAATTGACTGGGTCCATGCTGTGTGGACAGGCACCAGAACCCCAGCCATGGAGTCCTGGGATCTGAGGAGCAAGGAAGATCAGACACAGGGTTGAGGTCCCCCATGTCTTCTTGGAGATTTGGAGATGTCCACACAACTATTAGCTTCCTTACATCCGGGAATTGTTTTTCATGCTTTTTTCTTCCCACTCATGGAAAAGACACTTTGCACCTTCCCCCTTTACAACACAAAGATGTTGCTAAACTTGCCCTGGACCTTAGAGTTCCTCCATACTAAGATTCCTCTTCAGCCAAATTCTGACAGGATGTGTCCTTAAAAACTGCAGCGACAGAGCAGTCGGTTCCTTGGGATTCTTGTGCCAGGCTAGTTTACTTTCCCTGTGATCTTTTGTCTCTGCCTCATCACTGACACAGAAACACTACAGAGATGCCAGACATATCTATACCGTTGTCACTCCAGTCTATTAGCCCTACAGTCTCAGATGTGTATTTTTTCTACCACACCAGAAAGCCAGTTGCACAGATGAGTAATAACAAGACATTTCCCTTAACCCAAGGGACAGAAAATATTCTGCAACACCAGTAGAAGGCTCTGGGGCTCATATGGATTACTAGCAGATAATGAGGCAATGTCTTGCTGAGCAGCACATGAATTTACATCCAATATTTAAGCCAGAGATCCCTGTGACTGGCAAAGCCATCCCTCCAGGTGCTTTTTCTTAGACAATCCACACTAAACAAGCCATCCTCTTCCTCTGGATGGCTGGACAATACAGAAAGAGGCATTACTGCTACATTCCCCATCACCTCAAGAAAAACCCCCTTTCTCTCGCGTGACATTTCCAATACGCCTGTCCCACAAGCCAGGGCAATACTAGCGAAAATGAAGCCATTTTGCATTTAGAGAAACAGCTCCCCAGCTTTGGCTTCTAGGTCTGGAGGAAATACCTTCTTCTCTGGGCCCATGGTGATGGGGGTCCAACAGAGTGTCCTGGACAGCCCTGCAGGCAGTAATGGCACATCCCTGCCTACAGACATTCTGCCTGCACACATTTGACCACATCCACGCCAAAAACGAGCACAACTTATGTCAAATCCCTATTTGATGGAGCAAGTGCATGTGCTAATGTGCTCTACACTTGCACCCAAGTTCCCCGCATGGCAGAGGCCGGGCCTGTGCAGTATCCCATGCACTCCTTCTGTTACGATGAGCATCTTTTTAAAGAAAATGCTTTAATACACTGCCACAGCACACTGGGATGAGAGTTTTATCCAAGTGAGCCTGATTAATCCTGGAGGATGTATCTGTATAGAGAAGGGAAGTGGATAAGACCTTAATCTCCCCTTGTTGTAGCACAGGTAGCAGCTGAGATTCCTCCTACTGAATCTGTGGGCTCTACCATGGGTTCTCCCCCTGCCAAATCAGCACTTCTGGCAAGCAGAGACCTGACTCTGCTTGTGAGGTCCTGGGCAGCCACCTTTAATCCCACCTCAAACTCTGTAAGATCATCTGCCTTAAAAACAGCCAGAGGAGACTGGATTCATATATTAAAATTACAAACTTCCTATTCTTCATGTTAAAGTCTACTTTAAAAAGCAGCTCAGCACTTCAGACCACAAATCTAATCACAGAGAGCTGTACCAAGGGGTCAAAGCAAGGAGAGTATGTCAGTAAAACTAAATGTCGTATCTGTTTTCCCCATTCAGATGCTGGATATGGGGCATTCCCATGCTGATCTCTCACTGAACACATTGCTCTAATTTAACTACATGGTAAAGAAATTAAATTTAAATCTCAGCCTGGCAGCGTATCTTCCTATGACCCCAGCACAGAGACAGGCAGACACAGAGCAGGTAACACCAGCAGAACTTGGGAAAAAAGTAGTACAGAGCATATCCCTACCAACTTAATCTTTGGTCAATCTAGCAATGTGCATGCCAGCAGCCATTGGAAGAAAGTCCTGGCAGGTATATGGCTCGCAGGGCTTATGGACGCACCAGAAAGGCAGTCTGTGTGCACACAGCCAGACTGCTAGTCTGAGCTACATTCTTGTATCAATGCTGTTAATATTGTGTTTGCCAAACTAATCTGGCTCTGAGTTCTTTCATATTACTGCTCAGCTACGAGAATCACCCTCTGGCAACTGTAGGCTAGACCCATCTGTGGAGCGTCAGCTTTCTTATCTGTGATATTAGAATAAGGATCTGGCCTTCTATGCAAACTTCTTTGAGAACTACCCATGAAAGCAGCAGTTATTGAGTTGTATGTGGAGCAATTATGTTCTTGGTTTACTTTGTCCTTCAAACTTGGTGGTGATGTGGGTACTTTCTGTCTGACGTGAACTCGCAAAATTCTTGTGCCAACACCGGTGCCTTGAGGAGGACATTACTTATGGTTCAGATATGAGAAATATAGACAGATAGAAATAAATTGTCCAAGATTCATGGGAGAAGAAGGAAGAGAACTCAGCTCTTTGGCCACCATACAATGTCTGCTCTAAAATCAACAAACTCTTCCCTTTTTATTTCACGCCACTCATCTGCATGTTGTTTCAGCCTGTCTGTTGACTGTTAACACATGGATAGAAGGAAGGAAGGAGGTTGAGACTCTGGAGCCTCAAAGCAAGAGACTGCACCCAAATACTTGACTTAACAAGAAAAGCCTGTGAAATTCCACTTCTGGACACTGATTCTAACAAATACAACACCTCTTGACTCAATAGTATTAGAAGTATTGCTCCATATGAGGACAGTTTCATTTTGTACCAGCTTTTCATACTGCAAAATTTGGAATAGCTTAAGGCAAAGTATTGAGCTGATCTCTCCCCCAAACAGAAGATGTTCCAGTCTCTCTTGATTACTATCTGATGAGATGTTAACCAAGCTCTCAAGCACTTTCTACACAATCAGGCTCTCTAAATTAGATAGATAGCCACCGAACATTTTGACTTTAATGAAAGCGTATTTTGATGAAAGCACTTCTCAGTCCTAATAAGGTATATGTGTAAGGCCATCATTCATTTTGATCCCAAATTCCTTGCCAGACAAACATGTGGATGCTTTCCTCAAGCAAATGCTGGGCTGCACATCACAACAGAGGACAGCTGAGTACAGCCCTTCTGCAGATTTCTCAAAGCAAGGTGAATTAATTGGGGCATTGAATCAGTGAGGTTAGTTCCAATTAGTTTGATTTGACCCAGATGCTCTAAGTAACATTTTTCTAATATAGTGGAGCTTGTTATCCCGCAAGGGCATCTTGGCACCATGTAAAATAACATATCTGTCTCAGAGCAGCTTTTCCAGCAGTGCCTCCCTGACCCTTTGGGAGGCTTTTTCATCCTCTATATGGGTGACCACAAGCATAGATGTGACTGCCCAAAAAGGGGAAAAGAACTGCCTTGTGTTTATAGCACAGACCTCAGTTGCCAGAGGACCTGCTGAGTCTAACAGCCTCAGGATCTCCACTGCTTGTTGACTAAAAACATAAGGATACTGACCACTTATTTATATCCTGCTCATTTCAAACACAACTTCTTCAGGACATAACCTGAGTTTAAGGTGCCTGACACTAGCAGAGGCAGCCCCAGAGCTACCATTACCCAGGTACCAAATCTTAGCCCAGAAGTGTACTTGAATTTGCACAGTTCCTTTTCTGGACACACTTCAAATGCAGATAGAAATAATGTCTGCTCTGTTCATTTTTATTGAAAGAGGAGAAAGGAGAAACAGGGAAAGCTATCGCAAAGGAGCATATGAAAGAGCCTTTTTTTTTCTAAAATCAAGTGATAACTGGTCAGGGTGACAGCATCTACAGCTGAAACACGAGACTTCAACATACTCTTTCTAACAGTCTAACAACTCTGAGTCACCAGTAAGAAAAACATTAAATTGACTAAGTTTAACACGATGCAGGTAACATTTGAAACTCTTCTATTTAAAAGCAGCAGCTCTTAAAAGATTAAGCATATCCCTAAAGTAAAGGAAGATTAATGGGCAGGGAGCAAACTGAAAGAACAGTGAAGATATTTCTCATGAAAGAGCAAGAGGCACAAATGCACTGAATATTGATGCCAATTCTGTCAAAAAGAAGTCACAACTACAGCTGAACTGACTCAGATCAGAAAAAGACCAACTCACATTATCAAGGCTCCTAGCAATGAAGGGTTATTTTTAAATAAAAAAAAAAGGAAAAAAATCCAACAGAAGTTTCCATTTTCCTGAGAAAATGTGGAATTCTGTTTCAGTAAGATATATAAAGGAAAGAAAAGGATTTGGGAACCAGTATTTTCAAACATCACAATAACTCTCATTTGGGTCTGTTGCTTTACTGCCAATCTCAGCAACTGATTCCAGAACTTTACTTCAAAACAAAACACTGACTTGGAAATCATTAAATTCTCTATGCTTGTTTTTCTTCTGTGACTATTTTCAATATTTCAGATGCTCTTGTCAAAGTGTCAGCTGTTGAAGCATTAGAACACCTTGCGTACAAACTCCTGTTTCCAAAGGAGCTCTAGAGATGGTGAGCTCACGTGGCTTAGCAGCAGCTCTGACTGGTGCACGGCGGGGTAGCTACACGGGGAGCGATGGGGAGGAAAGGGAGATTCCTTCAGATGCCTCCAAAGATGAGAAAAATAACTCCACCTCTGTGTTAGAGGAACACAGCCAAGTCCCCAGGTTTCTTGGTGCAGCTCTAGCCATTGTTTGGTTTCTTGGCGGTTGGGATACGCAGCACTTCCCTGATTCACCAAGTGCATCGAACTGTGGATTCAAACTGTGCACTCTAGGAAAGGTCACCCACCTGCATGGCATTAAATCATTTGGGAGGGATGGTGGACCAACTCCAATCCCACCTCGGGCAGGACCATCTCTGTTCAGCTCTGGCAAGTCCCATATGCCTGGAGAATGTCCTCTGAGATGCCCATGCATGGAATGGTCAACCTACTGCATGGACATGTACCCACTGAGCCCTACCACTGCCACTGTCCTGGGCACACAAATCCCATGTGGACTTGCAAGGACAGGGGAGGCCACAGCAAGGTTTGGGGGGAAGGGAGGGTCCATTAAAAATGCAAAAAATCAGGAAGATGCTGGAAGACCAAGTCACAGCTGGACAGTCTGCACCAAGATAGGAGCTTTGTCTCCTCGGAGCACTAAACAAATGCCCTCATTGAGCAAGCACTTGCTGTGGCGCAGAAGTGTTGGATAACCCAGCTATGAACCTGGCCTGCCTCCCTCTGATTGGAATCATTTCCTCCTCTTTTTTTTTTTTTAATAAATTCATCCTTCTCTGACATTTTCTTCTTATAAGTCTAATGAATTCAATTAAAGCTAAAAATCTATCTTAACTTCTTTCCCTTAATTCCAGCAGATTCCTTTTTTTGTTTTGTTTTTGTAAAGCCCTAAGACGCAGCAGCAGCTGAAGTCAAAACATGAACAAACACAATCTGATCCAGAGGAACAAAACTCCCAACCTGTTCCAGCGGGATTCCCAAATGCAAATGGGGAAAGCGAGGGTCTCTGTGCACACAGCTGCAAAATAAAAACTAAGCATTGCGTGGGGCCAAGAAGCAAGCAAATTAGCAGGGGATATTTCTTTCTGTAGGCATCAGATGGCTGCATCACTTCCCACAGGCCACTAATGTGGTCTAATGGGGAGGAGAGGCAGGTAGCAGAGCAGTTGCATAGCAAACTTTATGATTATTTTTCATGAGGTCCCAATTTTCCCTGCTGCACTGGGTTCACTGCATCCTGATCTGTTCTTCCCTGCTGTATTTTCCTTCCTCCCTTTATTTTATTACGATATATGGCTCTGTCTAACAGAAGGCCTTTAAAGACATGTTACGAGCGGGCAGTAAACCTTTAGTTTCTGGTATGGCTGCTCTTGTTCCATCACACTTATTTCATGGGAACGATCTGGCACTGAACTGTCCAGGGCAACCTGCCAGGCCCAGAGCAGACTCAGTCAAGGGATCCCTCCTCCCATGAGTGAGGACATCAGGCATCTTCACTGGGGCAATCCCATGAGAAGACACATGGATCAGCGCACAGGGACTCTCTGCAAACCTCAGGAAGAGCAGGACTAGAGTGGCCGTGGCCTCAGAGACTCCAGCAAGGACACAGGCTACACAGTGACATGACCACAATTCACTGCTTCAGGGAAGGACAGCACAACATCCCACCCCACCCAAGCTGCTACTGTTCTGAAGATACCCATCAGAAGAAAGCTCCTGCTAGACCCAGTGGACACAAACCTGGCCAATCCCGACAAGCAAAGGGAATGAGACTGTAGTGGTGGCCCCGATTCCAGAGTCTTCTGAAGCATGAGATTGCCCTCATGAATGGGCAAACATACAATTATGTCCCTACACCATCAGTGCTAAGTGTCTTGCCTTTCCCTGCTACAGGATTACATAGGCTTTTACTGTGTTTTACTGATTAGGACTGAGCCTGAGGCAGTTGTCATGCTGGGAAGCTCTGCCAAGTTTGGCTTATGCAGTAAAATGCTCTCATGAATTTGCTTTTAAGTTTTTACTCTGTGCTATGGAGCAGAGAGCCAAATATTCCTGATGCGCATGCCTGGCAAGGGGATTTAAAAAAAAAAAAAAAAGGCAAAAAGTACCCAAACTCAGTGCCGCTTCCCCTATACAAGCCCAGTTACAGCCCTTATACGCAACTATCCTGCCCATGGCTGCTGCCATCATATGCCCACTTACCTGAACACCTTGTAAATGACAAAGGTACAGTCAGAAGGAGGAATCTGTGACCTGTATAGGATCACAAGATGACATAAGAGGAGGGTAGGATATAAGAGGAGCAGAGATTAGCCATGGGACAAGAGCAATCAAAGTCAGTTAGCCCCTCTTCCATTCACGTCTTCAGACAGCTCCCAATAAGCAAGGCCACACTACTGCCATCCTGTTCCACCTGGGGCCTCTCCACTGGCATCCCTTTCCCAACTGACCACCTCCATCTGCCAATCTTGGAAACCTGATCTGCAGAAAGGACAGCTTTGTCAAGAGCCACTTCCTCAGAGCCTTTGTGCTAACAGCAGAGAACACTGAGGCAGACTGAGAATTGGCTGGATGGCAGAGCTCAGAGGGTCGGGATAAATGTGGTGGGACAGGTTGGACACCTGTGGCCAGTGGTGTCCCCCAGGGATTAGTACTGGGCCAAGTACTGTTCAACTTGTTCACCAGTGATTTGGACGAGGGCACAGAGTGTCCCCTCAGCAAGTCTGTGGACGATACCAAACGCGGTGGAGTAGACGACACTCCAGAAGACTGTGTTGCCATTCAGAGAGATCTAGACAGGTTAGAGAGTCAGGCAGAGAGGAACCTTATGAGGTTCAACAAGGACAAGTGCAGGGTCCTGCACCTGGGGAGGAATAACCCCAGGCACCAGCACAGATTAGGGGTTGACCTGCAGGAAAGCAGCTCCTCGGAGAGGGATTTGGGAGTCCTGGTTGACAAGTTAACCATGAGGCAGCAATGTGCCCTTGTGGTCAAGAAGGCCAATAGGATCCTGGCGTGTATAGGAGTGTTGCCAGCAGAGCAAGGGAGGTGATTCTGTCCTTCTACTCAGCTTTGGTGAAGCCACACATGGAGTATTGGGTGCAGAAATATTTGGGGCTCCCCAGTACAAGAGGGATGTGGAGCTTCTCAGAGGTTCCAGCATAGAGCACTAGAGATGATGAAGCAATTAGAGCATCTATCTTATGAGGAAAGAATAAGCGAGCTGGGCCTTTTTAGCCTGGAGAAGAGAAGATTGAGAGGAGACATGATCAATATATATAAGCACCTGAGGGGTAAATGTAGAGAGGATGGGGCCAAACTCTTCTTGGTGATGGCCAGTGATAGGACAAGGGGTAATGGATGCAAGTTGAAACACAGGAAGTTCCATCTCCATGTGAGGACGAACTTTACTGTGAGGGTGACAGAGCACTGGAACAGGCTGCCCAGAGAGGTTGTGGAGTCTCCTTCTCTGGAGATCTTCCAAACTTGCCTGGATGCCACCCTGTGCCCTGTGCTCTAGGTGTCCCTGCTGGAGCAATGGGGTTGGACTAGATGATCTCTAGAGGTCCCTTCCAACCTCAACCATTCTCTTCAATTCAGTAACACGAATCTCTGCAAAATTCATACTATCAGCATCCCCTGATCACGAGGGAGCAGTATCTGATCCAGTCCTGTGCCCTGTCCATGTCCTCTTCTAACTCAGCCTGGCAGAAGGCCAATATTGACCATTTTCTAATTAATTATTAAAATATCTCACACTCCAGCCATGAGGTCGAAGGAAGACTATTCCTTGTGGTGAATCCTCGCTGGCAAGGTGCCAGCTTTCATGTGCACCTGTGGACAGCATCAGGGATTTATATACTTCATCTTCTGTCATTTCCTGAAGGAAGTGAGCTTCTGAATTGAATCATCACAAAGAAATCAATTCCAGATCAAACCTCTGTGAAATTATAATTGCTTTAATGATCCACACGCCAGAATAAAGACAGGGCTCAGGGAAAGCGTCATATACTTTTCCTCTTCAATTCATAAAGCTCCTATAGGAATCAGTCTTTGTTCGCGAGCAGCATTAGTGTTTTCTAATTATGTATTAATTTAATCTACTATTAATTTTCAATTATTGTTATTACACAGGAACTTCCTTTTTCCCCAGTGTAGCTGCAATGCAAGAAGCTTGATTCCAAGCAGCTCTGTGATGAGCTGACAAGCAACAGCTTAGCCTTTAAAAGACAGAAAAAAAAAGAAAACAAAAAATAACAACCTTCAATAACTAATTTTGATGAAGACATTCTAATCAACCAAAAATATATTAAAAAAAAGAGAGAGAAAGAGAAACACAAGCCTTTCTGAGTCATCTGAAAATGCTATCAGCAGGCTGCTTAGCCCAAAGACTTAAATCACTTAGGTACAGCCTGTCTGTAGATTCAATTCATTAGAATTGACAATTCATTAGAATTGACATTCATTAGAATTGACATTTTGACAACCACAAAAAAAGGCACAATCACCTGAACTCACAGCATCATGGGCAGTTTAAAAATAATTATCAATCACAGAACAAAGATGCATGAGGGAATGAAGTTCCACTAACCTCTTTCCTCCCTAAAGACACTGGTGAATATTGTACTAAAAAATAATCAAGTCATGCGCCTTGATTAATTATAGTTGCACAAATGGCTTGGGATTTTCTGCGATACACATCAGGAAGAACAGGAGTGACATGGTTGCGCCCAGCGCTGACCTTCTGGATGGAACCCGGGAGCTGCTGTGTACACACGCAGATTTAAACCCCAAATTTCACATTCCAGAGATTCTCCCATCAAATTGTTGCTGGCTGTAGGTGAAGGGAAGAGTCCAAGATGCCAAAAGGAAACACCTGGAAAATGCAGTACATTTCCAACCCCACTGGTCCTTCCTGCCTTTTTTCTCAGTGATGGTGGCAAAAGCTTGAGAAGGGAACCAAGAATGTTTTTTGGATACTGAGTCAATCTTCACTGCCTTGGCAGAGAACATTCAAAATTTCTATGTAGAGCTACAGTCACATCCCCATCTGGTAAACTAATGAGGAACTTTCCAAAGGTTTCAATAACTTTGGATCAGAGCGATCCACACATTTCTAATGCATGCGAAACACTGAATTAGGCAATTCACAGATTACTGTCAAACAAGGGCCTGGAAAGGGCTTTTGCAGTCAGAACTGCCACGAAGATCAAGAATTTGGGAGACTTTGAAGACAGATTGAGCGGTTAAGACTGATAAAAATGACTCTTCCTGCTATCCTCTCCAAAAAGGCCATTCCTGTCTGGCCCCCACGAGACAGGATCCCAGATGAACTGGTGCAAGGTGCGGTTCAGGAGGACAGTCCAGGTCCTAACAGCCAAGCAACTACCCCCGACAAAAATCTCAGAAGTAGCATCTGCCATAACCATTTTGTTACACTGCTTTCCCCAGGATCCTGCTGCTGTTACTGATTTACAGTTGGTGCAACAGCAAATGATCATGCACATACCAAAATAAAAAGTAAAATGCACTCAGAAGGGAGGAGTGTAGGAAACATCAGGCATTTGCGGCAAGTCCTTCGGTGTTTATTTTTGAACCCCAGAACAGAAGCCAGTCCCCTCTCCCCCCCAGTCTTTTTTTAAAAAAAACAAAACAAACAAAAAAACCTAAAGCTTCTTTCCTCAATTCTACACCAAGGTCTAGCTCTGCATTTTGAAGAGAACATTATGCAGCCTCACAGCAGAAACCTGCTGCCAAGTCTCTCCAAATGCACACACGCAGCACAGGGAAGCCAACTCTCCAGCCTACTCAGAGACTAGGCAAGGACTCCAGGAGATGTCAGACATGGAAAGGCTCTGTTGGTAGGCAGTATATAAATCAGCCCCAAAGAAAGCCTCAAAGGTAGGGGCTGTAGTTTCTCTAAGCTGGTTGCTTAGAGCAGCAGTGCTTAACCTTTAGGCTGGGAGAGATGCTCCAAATACCAAGCTCCTCTGAGTGAGTTGGTACCCACCACTCCAAGGGTGGCTGTGGCTTGTGTCTGCCACAACAGTCTTGAAATCAACAGAAAAGGAAGCATCAGAAAATTGGGTTTCAGCCAGTCAGCTGGAACCAGTTTCAGAAAGCCCACAGAGAGAACCATGAGTACTATGACAGCAAGGGCTAGATTTCTTGAAAATGTCAGTACAAAAAGAATCAGCAATTGGCAATTAAGGCCTCCAAGCCAAAGGCTTTTGTTAGAGAATTCTAAAGATCAACATTTGGAGAGAACCGACTTACTCTCCAAATCAGATAAAACAATGAGTCACTGTTATTTGAGATTACTAGTCCTGGTAAATAAATAAGACTATGCAAAAAAACTTTTCTCTCCAAACTTTGAGGCTATTAGTAGCACCTGAATTCCGTCTCAATGCATCACCTCCAGCCTAATTCCAAGTTCAGATAAAGGAAAGTCTTTGCAGAGCTGCCAGGCTCACCCCTCTTAAGTGTTAACATCACCCAAACCATTCTCAAGGGGCATGTATTGCCATAAAAATGTTCAAGCTAATTTGTTTTGATGAAAGCACGCATTTCATTTTTTTAATGCAAATGCAACATTCTTCTTCCTCCCCCTCCCCCTTTTCTTTTACTTCTCAGAAAGTAGGGATTTTTATGCTCCATATTTAGCATTAAGTCAGGAGAAAATTGCAAAACACTTCAGCATCTCTATTTGCTTTATAACCAGAATAGCTGAAAGATGCCTGACAGCTCCAGGGACTCAAGCTCTGTGCTTGAGCGTAAACCAGAGAGACAACAGCATGGCAAGATTTGTATGCTGCTCTGACCTCTCTGCCTTCATTTTAAGCTTCCACAATCACTGCTGCATCTTAGTTCACCTTCTGCCCAAAACAAATTGAACAGATTTCCCAGTGGGTCTCCTGACTCACCAGAACATTTTCCCTTTAAAGGTCAAAAAAATATGTAGTGACAATGGGGATTTCAGTAGTTGTCTCTTAGTTTTACTTGGTCAGCAGGGACTCAACAGATAAAGATTGTTTGCTCTTGAGAGTTTCCCTAACAACACAGCTCTCATCTCATTTAGGGAGAAAGGAAAAAACAGTCCTAGTAAACATCCAGCCTCCTGATTTTCTAGTGGGTACAGCAAAAGAGCAGTTTCAGAGGGTGGTTTGTTCATGCTCATTCCACCATGCTCACTTCACATTTACACACAGGCTCCTGGTGGACTCCTGGTTCTCATGCATGAGAACAGAAGCTACCAAAGCTTCTCGCTCCACCTTCTGTTCAATGTTCCCATCGCTCCTTTTTGCAAGGAACTCTGAGCAACTGTACAAAGCCCAGAGTTCACTTTCCCAACAAGGGCCTCTTGCAATCCCTAGCCAGTTTCTAAGACCACTGATCCTAAATCCATCACGCACTGACAGCCAAGTCATCTTAGTGTTGACTATGCTGAAGTTACTGCTGGAATCATGAGATCTGCTCATGGCCGAGAGCTCCTGAAATGCAGGCTATTCATACAGCTGCTTCAGAATACAAGACCTCATTTTTATTTCTCAGGATGTCAGGAGGATGCTAGTGTTAGTAGATGCTAGTGACTTGCTGATGGAAAAGATGATGGGTACAGTCCTTCGAGTGTTTTTTGATAGTTTTGTAGAGTAGATCAGCTTTAACACCACATGCATCTCTCACACCGCACTGTATTTTGTAAAATCATTCACTCATCCCACTTTATCTGCTCTGATCCTTGTCTGCCACTCCTTCAGTCATGATTGCTCACAAGACCACCTGTGATGAGGGAAAAATAATCAGGTAGCAGAGCATGTTCTGACATCTCCAGTTCCTAACTTCAAAATAAACCTGGAGTTCTCTATTTATCTCTTTTTTTTTTTTTTACTGGATGTCTAACACTCCATGGGGACACACTTGCATGGTTTTCTTTCCACAGAGCTTTAAGTTTACTTCTTCTGTGAAAAACAAAATCCACACATTCTCATGTGACTTCAAGATTCGAGATGAGACAAAAATTGTAGAACTGTAGAAAACAACTAGTCTGGTTTATGGCTAGACTGGTCTGCTACCGAGTGGACTGGACTCAAACTACAGAGATGAGAAGATGAAGATCAACTGGGGACATTAGTACTATCTTTCACCCACACTGATTTTGCAATAATATCTGCTGCAAGACCAACATATCTGATGTGTTTCCATCAAAGGATGGGGGAGACTTTCAATCATTTTATGGAGCGCTAGATCAGGTCCCCAACATGCTTCTGAGGAAGACCTATTTTCAACTCATTTGATCCTCTGCCACTACTGCCAGAGTGAGAAGCAGTGTTGGGAGTGGAGCGGTGGGAAAAGGGGGAGAACAGGGCAAGTGATTTATATTTTAACAAATACAGCAGTAGAAACAGGATCTACAGATTAGAAAACCTGCTTTTATTCCAAGCAAAGCAAGAGGCACCTGCTAGACACATGGCACAGAAGCATTTAATGTTCTGAACTGCAAGGCTAATCTGATATGACACTCCATCAACTGCAGACAGGCATCTTAGATAAATCTTTCATCAATAAAGCTCATTGTCGCAAATTCAAAGCGCACGGCAAGGCCAGAGCACTTCACCTGCACTCTTTCCCCTGCAGGGCTCTCTTTAGGAATGCTCCTTATGGAGTTAGTATGCTAATTCCATGATTTTCTTTCCCCTGTTGCAAAAAGAAAACACTGTCAAGTTTAGTCTTCATAAAGAAATGAAGACACATCTGACCTACATAGAGCGCACAGATGTGAGTAGCCTTACATAGCACCACATGGATTTCTATGGAAAAAAGTAAACACCACCCGGCTTTGCCTGAAAACATGAGTGAACAGGATTGCTTCCCCAGGTTTTGGGCCAAAATATAGAATCACCACGTCCCTCTTTTTTTAAAAATCCACCTTTTCAAGTGCAGTTTTTTTCCTGATCTACAGAAATATTTAACATGTAACTTGTGTTACCAAACTGAAAGCATGGGTAGGGAAACCAGCCAAGCATAACACTGTACGTAGGTGAGGTTCATGCTGCAGCATTCCCAGGACAACTGACAAGCCCGATCACTTCTCCTTTCCCTGCTTCAGTCAGGCATGAACCCAGATGCTCCTGTGCCCATGGCCTCCATCCTTTACCAGTTCCACGCAGGAAAGTGCCCGTGTCACCTGCACGAGGTCCTCTAGGCCTGTTCAGCCCCAGTTCTGCTTGCGTTCGATCCGCAGGGAGTGCAGTCACCAGCAAGCACAGAGAAGCACATAGTGCAACCAGCTGGCTGTGGCCGCATGCGGCTTTCTAGCACCCCACGACTCGAGATTTTGGAGTCTAAAGGATCAAGGCTCACAAACGGGAGCCGTTGGGGTTCTGCACGACTTGGCAACATCAAAAGCAGGTGAACAAAGCATTATCTGCAGGAGACAAAGCCACCCAGCACCCCAGCACAAGGAGCCTTTCCCTCACCTCAGCATCCAGATGTCCCCTCTGCAGCCTCATTTCATTAGGGGTTGGTTTCACATGGCTGATCCTCAAGAGACCAGCACAGAGCTTAATTCAAAGAGACAAAGAGCAAAAGACATAACGTGATGCAAACACATGAAACAAAATTCCTGGGCCAACAGCTGTACTTGTCCCGCTTCTAGCCCAGGCATCCTGCAGCCCCTGGTCCAAAACTGCCATCCGCTCCACAAGGAAAACAAGGGCAGTTGGAGCCCTGCGAAAGGGAATCAAAGGGACAATCCAATCCCACATGACAGGGAAGGCTGGTGTTGGATCCCAAGAGACCCTAGGCAGGGTTTTCAGGAATGATATGACAGAGCATTAACTAATGACTCCGCGGGTGGCCTGGGAGCAAGGAAACTTGGCTTTGCTCCCAGCTCTGCTGCCACCCAAGGTCAGGCCAAGTCACATGCCCTCCTACCTTTCATCTATTTAGAGCATAAACCCTCTGGAGCCATGACTGTTCCGCTAGGTATATGCACAGATTTTTGCTATTACTGTACATAAGGAGAAAATACCAAAGATGAGCTAGCAAAACCACCAGATTTCATGTGCTTAAAAATCATTTTCTTCTTGGAAGGAGGAAGAACCAGGATAGTGGTGAGTCTGAAGGGTAGAAAGACCTATACATTGCTATGCAAGCAGAAATAAAGTTCAAGGAATAAATAAAAACAAACTAATCATTTTTTCACCCCTTTTATCAGGTGGTCTTCAATTTGTGTGCTAGAGATCCCTTCCCATCCATAGCAGTGATGCCCTGGGGTTGAAATAAAAATAAAACCCAAACTCACAGCCAAGGAAAGAACAAAAGAGCCTCTGCGCTTTGCTTATGCACTGATATGTTCTCTACCCCTCTGCATCTCACGCTAAGGCACAGAAACTTTCCAACCTTTTAGGGACTTCTAGATAAAACACTGTATGTAAACACACTATATTTACTCCCAGCACATGCAAGAAATGGGCAGCCCAGGTGTGCAGATATTCATTAGCTGGCTTAGCTAAAAGACACCCACATGGCTCAGAAGACAGGAGTCTGACTTGCTAAAATGTGTCCTGCCCAAAAACTACAAAATACAGGTATTTTGTATAGCTGTACATATCTGTACAGATATTTACAGATATGCAGATGTACAAAACACAGATATTTTGTATATCTGTACAGAATATCAATATTTTGATATTTTGTATTTTGTCATGCCACATAAAGCTGTCACTCAGGAGGCTGTGAGCACTGTGCTTTTCCTCTTACAAACTGCTGTTTGAACAGACACACAGCACGTGCTAGAAGGACACAAAATGGGATGGCAATGCAGCTTCTGCAACCTGAAAGGAGGAACCATTCTTGGGCCACCCTCTTGGGTGCAAGAGCCCCTCAAACACACGTGAGGTCCATGATTTTGAAACACCAGCTATGGGAACAGAGAGGAGACGGCACCTAAGTAAAGCTGTCTGCAATGCGCTGCCTTCCATCCGAACCCAGTGAGAGGTCAGGTATGAACTGATATCACTTATGCGTTATGAAAAGGTGTCTGCATACGTAAGCCAGCCGTCAGCACACTAATAATGATTTATTAAGTAAGTCGTGCTTGCAGTTTAACATATGCTTGCAGCTTCCACATATATCTACACCAAAACAGCCACGACCGCTGTCTCCTACTCCTTTTATATAGGAACAAGGTCTTGCCACGGTGGGGTTTCCTGATGCAATAAGGGCCTAAGTGCTTTTGGTACCCAGCTTGGCTTTGGAACCAAGTATCAGGTTGAGTTTTTCTTTTTTTCTCCCCTATTTTTCCTCTCTGTTTTCCCCACCTTGCTGCTGTATTTCAGACTTACAGGATCAAAGTGGCCTGGCTGCACTAAAAGGCCAATTCAAGAGAGTCTGGAGCAAAATCTACGTGCAAGTACATCCTGATTTAAACTTTGCCTGGAAGAGCTCCATCCTCCTTGAATACACCCAAGCCTGCTCACTGGGAGGAAAGTGGTAATTTGAGATACATTTTGCAATGTTTGCCAACAGCGCAAAGATAGAGAACTATAAGAGATGATCAATGTTTAGCCCATCTCCAAAACGATTTGCTGAGCTGCTGAAAATAAACAAGCAATCACGGCCTAGGAGCCAGGGTAAAAGCTCACAAAGAAATTGCTTTTTTTCCTAAGCAAACACAACGCTGCTAAGACCTTGCTGCAGAGAGGTGCAGTCTCCCCTTGCAATACAAGCAGGGCAAGATACCCGATTTAATCTTTTCCTCACCACTCCAATTAAAATCAGCCAAGCCCTCCCCATTTCTCTCCTGCTGCAAGGTGTGGTGCTGCTCACAGGGGTCATTAACCAACTTGGGCTTATTAATATATTCTCCCTGAAAACACTGTTTATAGCACAGTAAAATGGCTGGGGAGCTCATCTGCAGGAAAGCACTCCCTTCCTCATCAAGAGGAAAATGAAAATACACTTTTGATGCTTCCAGCAGCAATGGTCATTGCCCACACGCTCCTGAAGCGGTTCAACAGCACAGTGTTGAGTGGGCACCCTTGCAGTGATATCCACCATCTGACAGGTCTCTTCATCTCCTGCACCTTGTGGGTGTAGGGAGGGTTTCTGGAGATAAATAAAGAACAGCAGCTCTATGATATTAGCTCTAGCAGAAGCTTTTCTAGCACTTTTCAGGACCACGTCCATGACCTAGGCCCCATTCTTGCTCTCAAGCCTGCTGAGATGCACTGTCTACAGCAACACAAACAGGTCTGGCCTTGGAGAAGAGAGAGGAGCGAGCGGGAAAGAGCAACCCAAACCTTTCAAGTCCATCAACAACAGAGGAACAAGGGATAACTGTGCCACGCCGCTGGAGAAGTCTCGAGATGGATTCGTCAGGCAAAGGAAATGCTGCCGACACGCAAGGCTTTTAGAAGAGGAGTCGGGCCTTGTAGCTCTCAGCTCCAACCTCGGAGTCGAAGCAGAGCTTCACAGCTCCATATGCCAGCGGCATCTCCCTGCAAAGGGAGCCCATGTCTTGCTTCAGCAGTTTCAACATATACCAAAGGTTCATTTAAAGAAAGAAAATGGACCTTCAGATGCTAAGAGGGATGGATGGATGCAGGAACCACTCTCACCAGAAGCAGCTCACTAGCTTTTCTGCTGCAGAGAGTACATCCACTCCCAAACCTCTTTGTGTTGGAAGGTACAAGCAACCTTAATAAGTAAAACAAACGGGTTTGTTGGGTTAAAGAACATTATACGAGAGCCAAAAAGATGATTCATGTGACCCTTATAGTCTTTCCCTGGATAGCGGGAGCAAAGTCCAGCCCTGCAACACAACAGAGCTCTCAGGGCTCAAGGTTAATCTACCTCCTTCCTGAGCAATGTAGTTTTGGAAGCTGTTAATAAAGCTTTAGCACTGTTAGTAAAGTGAACATACCAGGTAATTTTCTTAAGAAAACACCTTTTGGGGTATTTTGTTTGTTTGCATTTTTAAGACTAAAAAGGTACTGCCAATACTCCCAGCATTTCACCTTTCTTAAACAGAAGACCTCATTGAAAACTTGCAATAGATTGCAGGCAATGCACTCTTCCACGCTCATGCAGGTTCTGCTCTATCCTCCACATTTTCCACCGGCTCAGGCACTGGGTTTTACAGAAGTAGCTTCTGTTGCTTGCTCACAGCCTGGCCACAATGGGATACCAATTTTGATTTTTTTAAGCTGCAAGAAACACTAGAAGTCACAAAAAAAAAAAAAGATGAAACTGAAAAAAAAAGAAAAAGAAAATGAAAAAGGCTTAGGATTTGCTATGGGCATGCAGACTTGCTGTTTCCATAAAAATTAAGGATTTTGCAAAACATGCACAGGAAAGCAGTCTGCCGATTCCTACAGGGCCTTTGCCTTGAAAATACTGGTATCTTCACCACCACACCAGACCCTTACATGCAGGTAAAGGTATGCATATTTCTACAGGACAGCATTTTGGAGTCAGCCTCTGCACTTGTGTCACCTCAATCCTACTTCTTATAAAGTACATAAAATTAAGTTCAGAGGTATAGCCAGCAGAAATCTGACCTGCTAATTAAACAGACCCTTTCCAGTGAGAAACACTAGATATGATTACTCTTAAACTGGAGCTGACAGTGGAAGAGAAGAAGCCCAGCTCACACTACTCCCAGGAATGCAGCAGCATCCTTGTGCGCAGCAGCAAAATCAACTTAATCACAAATGACAATTTCTGAAAGCCTTTACTTTGGGTATATCCTTGGCATTTTTCTAGGCCAGCTTGAAAACAAAAGCTTTGTCTTCTTAAAATGCAATTGCCTGAGGCACTTCTTAAAAAAAAAAAAAAGAAAGAGCGCCATAACTCAGGTCTGAAAAATGCCTACCGGGTTCAGATTCCCCTAAGAGCTTCTCTTTGCTGTTCAGCTTGATTCAGATTACCCAGATCAGCATGAATGCTACAGATTCAGCTTCCACTATGAATACAGGTAGGAAAAAAAAAGAGATATATTTAGGATTATTTTTAAGTGACATGATTAAAGTTTTACTGTTATACGAGACAGGCTTGTTATTGATCTGAGCAATTTCCCCCCCGCTCTCTTTTCGACAGCAGGTCTGTGGACTGATGTCGGTTTATTCTTAAGTTAGCTCTGTTCAGCTCATTATTTCATGTTTCCTTCTAGCATGTGTTTCTCACTAGCTGTTTTTGACTCTTCCACCCTAAATCTGGAGCTGGGAAAAGAATAATCTTATATTTAAAAAAATAATAAAATAAAACTTCAACCCCAGATTTGCCTGCTTTTTGACTACTTACTACTCCCTCTCCACAGATATTTTTCACTTTTATGGATCTGAAATAAATTCCTTTGCACTCCTTCGGCCACAGGAACACAACTCCCTGCCATACACAAGAGTAGCTTGAATAGTTTTTTCCTTCCCCTCCCCTTTTCTCCAAGAAAAACACATTATTTCTAATACACATAGCTAACATCTCAAATAATACTAGAGCACCTTTAGCATAGCAAAAAAATTTATTTCCTCATTTTCCTTGAGAAGATGCAAACTTATTTCTAGGTTCGAAAACTCCAGATGCAGCCATCAATAAATAACACAAATCAAAAGAAGTCCTGCCACTTTTATTGAATAATTTGGCATCAGGGTAGCCGAAAGCTCTCCTGGTGCTGGGAATGAGTTAGATTCGTATTTTTCAGCAGAACCAAGGCCCATCACTTACTCCAGATAAATTGCTCTCTGTCAGGAGCTCTAATCCCCTCTTTATGGCCCCCTGCCTATTATTGGCTTTTCCTAAGGCAAGCAGTTCTTGGGAGACTGGCCTACTTGGCTTTGCCATTCCCCTGAAATCCATCTACGTTATCTTGGCAGAACTAAAACACAAGTAATCCCTCACCAGCGCAGTACAGGGAACTTAAACGAGCATCTGTCTTAACACGGCACCTCAGGAAGAAAGGTAGCACCCACAGGCAAGCTCTGCGCTGCTTGATGGAAACCAGAGTCATAAAAAACTTCTAAGAATGCAGCTAAACCTGGTGACAAGTTGCCTACGAGAGGATACGGGCAATAAGAGATGCTACAGAGCCATTGGACCCAGGACCTGACTTGCAACACGGGTTCCTTACCTGCCTCCCCACCCCGATCATCTACAGCAAGAACGAGGTGGTCTATCCACTTGCATGGGGTAAACGAGGGCTCCGCGTCACCCAGATCTTCAGTTAGGAGATAGGAAACATCTTCCCTCCTCTTCTCCTCAGGGGAAAATAGAGGAGGAAGCCCAAATTGGAATAAATGGCAAGATAAAGAAGTGGACAAAATGCAAGGCAAGGTACCACCTCCTGCCTCGGCAGGGAGAGCAGCCAGGGCACAGCCAGAGGTCCCGCAACGCAGAAACCTCCACACCGGGAAGCTTCACACAAGGGAGGCCAGCAGCGGCGAAGGCTGAGGGAAACGCACTCAGCCAGGAGGCTGAAGCCCACCATGAAGAGCAGCTCGGATGCTTGCGCTGCCCTTGCCAGCCTTGGAGATGCCACTAAGGACAGCCACCCACCACCCACGCAGCTTCCTCACCAGTGGGGACACGCCGGCACTGGCTATTTATTTGCTTGTGGTGTCTATCTGCAAAGGCAGACGGCGATAACTCCCTTTCGAGGATGGAAGCCCAGTTGAGTCCTGCTGCTTCGGACTTGTGCCTCAGCTGCAGCTTGAGCAGGGAAGCGACCAGCAATGGAGCAGCCCCAGCCAGGTGGAAAAGCCCCAAAAGCTGCAGCCCAGTATGACCACCCGAGCCGCAGCACTGAGCAAACCCCAGAGAATTAGAGGCAAGGGCAGGAAAACAGAGATGCACATTGATACTGGGCACTGTGCAAGCAAATCCGGTCCCAAATCTTAGTGCTCTAAGCACAAGAGAGATCAGCTGTAGGACAGACCTCCTTCCTAAGTGCTGAGCCTGAAGGAGAATCTCTGGCTGAGAAATGTAACCACAGCCCCTCGGGCAGCAGCCTGGAGCAGAGCCCTGGAGTTTCATACCCCACCTCAAACACTTACACAAATCACTAGTTCAAACGGCCGCCACCTGCTAGTGGCGAGGCGCGGGTTCTTCCAGGAGACCCGAGGACTCCACGGGGGCAGCACCGAGCGCGTTCTGAAACCCCCGCGGGTGCAGAGCCGTCACTGCCACCCGGACCTTCCCGCTCCGCTTTACGCGGTCCCTGACGCGGAGCCTCCCCGGGCGCTCCCGAGGTGCCTAAGGGCGCCCGGCGCCCCCCGGCCCCGGGGCTGCGCGGGAACGAGTCGCTCCCGGTCCTGCTGGGATCGGCGCACCGGGGACCCCCGCGCAGCCCCATCCCCGCGCAAGCGGCGCTTCCGCGGGGCCGCGATTTTCCCCCGGCAGTTGCTCCTCAGCCAGCAAAGTTTCTCCCCCCTCCGCCGCTTCCTAGCGCTGAGCGGAAGGAAAACGCCCGAGCAGGAAAAAGAAAACTCCCGTGAAAAAGCAAAAACAACCAAATAAACCCGAATATTCCCGCGGCTCGAGGGTGCGCCCGTCGGGGCGGGCGGCCGCGCTACTCACCGAGGCGGGAGGCGGGAGGCGGCGCGCGGGGTGCGGGGAGCAGCGGGGCCGCCCGCCCGGCGCGGCCGCTCTCGCCGCTCGGAGCCGCGGGCGCAGTGGCGCGCGCGGCGCCGCCGCCCCGACGCCGTCCCGCCGACCGTACCACGGCGGCGCGGCGGGGGGGAGCGCGCGGCGCCGCCCCCGCGCCGCGGGCTGCACCGAGCTGCTCCGCGGCCTCCACCGCGGGGAAGGGAGGGGGGTGACACCTGCGTGATCGTGTCCCCGCGGGGGAGGCTGATCCCGGGGCAACTGTGTCCCCGCCGTGGGGGTGGGGAGGGAGGGGGTGTCTGATCCCGGCACGATAATGTCCCGAGGGGAGGAATGATCCCAGCCTGTGTCCCGGGTGGGAGCTCTGATCTCTGCCTGATCGTGGCCCTGGGCTGGGCGGGTCTGAACCCCGCACGGCCGTATTCCGGGGGGGTCTGATCCTGCTGCACCCGTGTCCTGGGTCAGGGGTATGATCCCGGCACGACCCTGTCCCGGATGGGGTGAGGGGGGTTCTGATGCTTGCGGGGTCGTGTCCCAGGGGGGAAGTCGATCCTGGCATGACTGCGTCCCAGGGTGGAGGGTCTGATCCCCGTACAAATGTGTCCCGGGAAGGTGGTGAGTCTAATCCCAGTGCGACCCTTGCACGTCCCAGGCACCGTGTCCCCCACGTTGGGGTTAATCCGTGGCGCCAGTCGGGTCCCGCGGTGGGGGAGGAGGAGGAGGGAGGGATGTGCCAAGCGCAGCAGCAGGTCTTGGATGTTTAAAGGCTTGGCAGGGCACAGCGCGCTCTGAGACAGAAGACTCGCGTCACGTCCCAGCGTGGGCTGGAGCCTGGCTGGGGCGATGCTGTCCCCGTGCTGTGCCACTTCTGCAGACCCCACCATGGGGACCTCCTCGTGCCAGCGTGGGGCACACAGAGCAAACACCCAAGTGCCCATAAAAGTCAGTGACTCTCTGAAAGTGCCTTCGCTTGCACCAGATTAATCTCACTGCAGCCAGGATTTATAGCCGCATATCACATCTGTCTGCTGCATTAAACACGAGAGCCCTGGTAAGCTGGGACCAAGACTGGGACCAAGGGGCAGAGCAGCCCCTCTGGGAGAGGAGAGAGTGCATCCCCACCACCCGGATGCAGAGAGCCAGCAGGGCAGCAAGTCTCCTACCAGAGGGACCTGGAGCACCACATGGCACTTTCCATGGGACCGTGCAGTGGCGTTTCGGAAGAATTAGTAGCTTTCCAATGTTGGAGCATTCTGCTTTTTGACCAAAATTCTCCATCTGCTAGAAAAAAAAAATCTGTAAAGCTCTGCAAAAAATACACCCCAAAACAAACAAACAACAGAAAAAAAAAGATGATTTCACATTACTCCAGATTTAAGTTTTCATCAAAAACAGCTTTATGTGATTTTCCATAATGTAAAGTCCTATTTATTACTGCTTAACAATCACTTTAACGTCTATGGATGGGAAGCACTACAAGAGGATCTTTCATTATTCATTAAGGACAAATGATGCAGGGGTTTGGGAAGGGAATAGGAACTACATGATCTTCTCTGCACAGTTTACAAACAATAAACAATTATTGTTTATTAATAACCCTGTTGAGAGATGCAGTTTGATTGCTTTTGAAGTCGGGTCCCCTGATCACCAAAACTGTTATCCTTCCACCTCTGATATGCCTGGGCATGAGCAGAGATCCTGGGAAATGTTTTTGTTTGTTTTCCCTTTGATTTCTTAGAAGCATCTAGGTGCTTTTTTTTGGGGGGGTGTCTCCGCTGTGGGATAGAGAAGGAATATTGTGGTTGTCATGGAAATTGGGACTGGTCGTAATAGGCTGCAGCCACAGAGCAAACCTGCGGTGGGTTTGGATGGAGGGTGGAGGATGTGTGGAAAACCCAGGGCGAGGTGATGGGAAGGGACACAGGAGGTATCACGCAGCCTCCTGCACTGAATGGAGAGCAAGTCCCGCGGAGCCAGGACAGGGACGTGGGCTGGGGGGCTCTGTCCCACTCCGGACTCTGCTGGAATGGCTGGAGAAAGCAAGGCCTCCAAGAACCCTTCTAACATTTAACCCACAACTGCGGCAACACGTGCACAGTGTGAAATTATTATTTAAATATATATATATATATTTTAGCCGCTTATATCCTGGGTATGTGCAGCTGCTTTTCCTTCCGCGATCTGCCCACTCTGTGCTGCCATAGATGATCAGAAAACAAAGCCCATGCTTGTTTTCATAGGTTTTCCTCCTGTCACCAAAGTGAGGAAAGCAAAGATACGCCCTCAAACGCTCCCTGCAGCTCGCCCCAGACACACAGCAGCTCGTACCCTGAGGATGTGCGTGAGTGCAGGAAGGATGCTCTGGCGTTCCTGGCCGTTTCCTCCACAGCTGGACCATGTCCATCTCCCCGGAACCTGCTGCCATTAGGGGCCCAGCTGAAGTCCCATGCAAAAGCTTTAATTAATTAAAATGGACATTAAGAGCTCGCTCGCTCAAGCCAAAGAACATTAGGAGGAATTTAAATTAGGAGGTTTTCAAATCTGCAACATTTGTTCTAATGAGGAAACACTTTCTAATCCTGAATCTCTCCTATTTCCAAGCAGATTGGAAAGACTGTAAGTAAAAGCTTCTTTTTTTTTTTTTTTTTTTTTTTTTTGTAAAAAAAACCCCAAAAACAAAACCACATGCTGTAAGTAGCAGACCTAGCTGGCAAATAACATTCATCTCCTTTACTCTGCAGCTTTCACAACAGCTTAGAAGCAGGTAATGAAGACCAGTGTGTGGGTGTACCCACACAGGTATGCATTTTGTGTCAGGACAGGTTAGAAAACTCACCAAAAGCACCATCCCATTGCTCCCAACGGACGGAATCCTGATGGAGGCTGCCGGATGCTCCTTGTTCCCTACGGATGCATTTTGCTGCTCTTGCTGCTGCACTCTGCGCATTAAGCAAGAGTGGGGAAACCACTCCTGCGTTTGCAAGCGGGGAAAGAAAAGACACTTTCAGTAACATACCGGAATGGAAATATTTCCATCTGAGAAAAACAAACAAATAAACAAAATGGAGATAATGAAATGTAAAATGGTAGCAGAAAGAAAAGTGTGAAGCCTCAAACTGGAGTGATTGAGGGATCAAGCAAACAATTTCAGTGATGCTTTAGGCAGATGCTGGGAAGGTTGCCGTCTTCACAGTCTTTTTTTTAGAAACATTTCTAATCATGGTCGTTTCCCTGTTTTCTTCTGCTCTGCCAGTTGTTTCTCTCATCGCCTGTATTTCCTGATCTTCTGGGGACAGGATCTATCTATTTCAGATGCATTTCAGTGCTTAGCACAACCATGCTTGTCTTTTGATGAAGCCAAGGATAAACAACAGGAGTAAATTATTTTTGCTAATCCAATAGATTTTAAGGGAGAGGGAGAGAGCACGCAAGCAAGCCAGCAAACTCACTACCTGCCAAAAATAAGGAGCTACCTCCTGTTTTTTCTAAGTATTTCACAAATGAACATCATGAGCGATGGAAGTTGACAGGAGCTGCCTCTCCCATGGTTGTCTTTTATTTGTGTGTATTAGCTTTGGCATAAAATGGTAAGACATAAAACTTGCTTGTTTTTTTTTTCTACTGTCTTGGGAACCCCAGTCATCCATAGTCCTTAAGTACTTCCTCCTTTTCCCTAATAAATAAATACTTAAAAATACTAAAATAAAAATATTAGAATACTAAGAGTCAATCAGCTTTCCCAGCACTTGCTGTGCTGGGATAATGAGCTCTCGCCATGACAGTTTATCCTGTCCTTTTTTTATTCCTATAAATAGAGCAGTGGTGACCTGTATTTCGTGGGCCACGAGCAGCATCCTGTCTTGCTGCTCCTTTGGGTCCTCGTTTTAATGCTTTAATGCCCTGTGGCCAAAGACAACGCCGGGCTGTCTCACAAGCCAGTCGTGTCCTCTGAGAGAATCCCTCTGGGGACTGCTGGATGATGGCAGGCTTATTTCTCTAAAGGCACAAGTAAGATCTGGATCTGAAAACTCAGATCCTGAAGTCAGGGTCAGGTATAAAGTTTGTAGCAATGCCCTGTATTACCATTATTAGAGCAGGAAGCAGTTGCATATGAAACTATTACTTTTAATAATCCAGACCTGGCTGGTTTTTGTCATTGGATGAATGTTAGTGACAGTGGACTGCATCTGCACTATTTCTTGTTGGCTTGCTGTAAATACATGAGCATAAATTGCAGTAATTTTCCCAGAAACACCTACTTGTAAGTGCATATCAGTAACTTCATGAAAGTGTCTTTGAATTCATCCTACTGAGTATTCACTTTGGAAACGTGAAACTCTTTGCTTCTGAGTCCAATTAAAGCAGCTTAGGCTTTAAAGCTTGGATACTTGTAGCCAACTTCTTGCAAGAATAATCCTTCACATAAATGGATATAAATCCATCGAGATCAATGGATTGAGAACCATTTATGCTAGTCGACAAGCTAACCTAGATCTTACTCCATAAATCATCTCAGACATTGTGGAGATACTCTGAAAGTATACTCTCTGTGGAGAACTACTCTGAAAGAAGTCTAAAGAAAGAGATGGGAAATATGCACATTGTTTTAGTGGGAATTAATTCACTGGAATTACGTGATTCCTTAGCTTCTGGATGCCCTGACTGAGACAGTGTGAAAAGAGAGTTCAGAAGGTGATAGCTCATTGGTAGCTGAAAATAAGGGCCCTTTGTAAAATAAAGCATCTGCAATTGTTTACTAGTTTTGAAGTGAGGTTGTTTAACCCTGGAGCCATTGGCTAGAGGGGCTGCAGAGCCCACAGAGTTCTGTTCAGGTCTCTTTTCATAGGTGAGCCTGAAGTTGCCTCCTTGACCAGGTCCAACAGACAATGCTGCATCTCTGAGCCCTGGTGGATCCGGGCAAGGCTGTTAAGAGGGTCAGTTTTAGGCCTGGCCTCAAGCACACAGGAGTTATTTCACCACCAAATACATAGGAGGATTTATTACATGATTAATCAGAAGATAGTTAAAGTTTAAGAACCTAAACTCCGAAGTTTCTGCTAAGCATTTCTTGGCCCAGCCTCCTCTAGAACTGTAACCTCCATGCAAGGAAGGGCTCAGTGTGTGCCAGAGGAGCGCTGGGCTAGGTGATGCAGACCTGGACTCTCCCCCCTAAGTTTGTCCTTGGTGGTTTGCAGTCACGTGGCATGAAACAAGATGGGACTTGAGTTTGACCCCCAGGCCTGTTAGCAGATGCAAGCAGTAGGGCTGAACTCGGGAGAGAAGCAGGAAGGAGCACTTGAGAAGCACCTGACCAAAAAATCTTGCCATGAGGAGAAGGCATGGAGAGACAGTTTTTAGGTCACCATTTTAGGCATTCCCTCTGATGGGTCATCCCTTCTGGTAGTGCATCTCACTTTAAAAACTTTTAGCTTGTCCATGTAACTTAAAGCAATTGCTGGGCTTACCTCTGCTGCACTGAAATATCCCTCAATACCCACAATTTTCTCCATCTGACATAACTTAAAGAGATGGCGTTTACAGTCCCCCACCTGAAGGGATTCTCCCAATATTTAACTCATTTCAGTGGCTCTTCTTTGTATGTATTCTATTTTTTTAACAGCCTTGAAGCTTGGTGCTGTATTTGGCACTGCTTTTTTGAGAGCTGTGTACAAATGTAGAACCTTACTGTTCCCCCCCATTTCCCTGTTGAAAAATCCAGTTGAGAGTAGAAAATAAGTACTGATTTTGAACAAACTGATTTCTTATCAGTTTGAGGTCCCATTCAACACTCATGCTATTGTCCGATACTTTCTCTAGAAGCTGCTATATAGAAAATGTAGGGACAGCATATGTGCTAAGACTCCATTCAAAACAAATAAGGATGGCAGAAGTAGGTCTGCTGAAAGGAAGACTTAAATGAAATTCACCTTCCAGCGTTCACTGCAACTGAAGCTGATCTGCATTTCTTATACCAGGCAGAGACTGCAGCTCAGATGCTAATTTTATCTTGCTGGCTTTGTAGCATCCTTGATCTTCAAGAAAATTCAAAATAACATGTAGCAAGTGTATAACTAACTTGTTTTAAAGAAGTAACTGCAAAGTGCATGCTGCTGCTGAAGAGGAAAAAGCTTCTCTGCTAAATACACAGTATTTAGATCAGATCACATCAGCTCACCCAGCAAATGGACTCATTACACATTATCCTCACAACCAGGCTGTTAGGAGAGACCAGAGCAGCTTGGGCTCCATCTGCCCTACAAACCCACCTGTGAAGGTAGCTGTAACCAGGACAAGTTCTCTGCCTCCTAGGGGGCTGTGACAGCATGGTCCCTTTGCTGAGCAGACATGCAGTGGCTACTTGACGTGGACATCAGGGATGTTCTGTGCTAGAGACTGGGCACAACCATCTCAAAAGTCCCTCTCGGCGTTAAGCATTTGGCCCAGGGCCAAATACAAACAGGCCGTTGCACCCATAGAGGTGGTGGCAAACTCAGGAAAAAAACGTGAGTGGAGAGGGAACTGGTTGCACTGCTGCTGTGTCCTTACCTGGTTTGAAGTATTTGCAGTAGGGAAGGGTCAAGCCCAAGAGCTCCTATGTGCCCAGCCTCTCTTTGGTCCTTTCTCCTCTTGCACTATCATTGTTGACCTGGCCACATTTTGTCAGCACAGCAGCAGTTACTTTGAAGTATGAGGAACGATTAACATCACCCCAAAAGATATGCCATGGGTGAGTTGGTCAAGAGCCTGTACGTCATGCTGCCGCTCACCTGGGCCAAGGTACCCAGGCACTGTCAGAGCCTGGAGGGGCTGCCGCAGCTCCAGAGAGCTCTTCTGGAGGTAGATCAGGAAAGAGTCAAGTGTTCTGTCTTACTGACCTCCATATTCACTGCTGCACCTTACCTCTGAACCTATTTGATCGTCTTCATTCCCTTTTAGCCAGTGTCGAGTTCCATAGCCTATTGCTCTATCTGCCCCCTCCTAAAAGCTCGGTCATGGGCACATCTAATGAACCTACCCCACCGGAGGACTAAGGATGAAGAGAGGAAACCATTTAATCTGACAACATGGCAAACCATCGCCCTGCACTGCAGAGCTGGAGCACAGCTGGACATGTCTGCCTCGTAAGTAGAAACAGGGTATTTAACAGTTTAGTCACTGTTCCATGCCTATATTTTTTTCTAGGTGGAGATAACTAAAATGAAAGGAAGGAATTGATGAGGCTGCTGAATTGAAAATGAGAAAGGAGCTAAGATTTTTTTTTTTGCTTGGATTTTATAGTGGCTGGAATAAAAGAACAGAGAACCAGACATCCTCATCCCTGAGTTACTGCTATCTGTCTACCCTGGTACATGCCAAACTCTGCTGTCCTCTGGGCCTCTGCACACCACAGGATATGCTGAAGACATGCTGGAGGTGACCACTGAGAGATGTTCAGCTTCTCTCTCTTAAGCATACTTATACTTTACTGATTTTTTTTAAAACCAAGTTTTATAAGTACTGTGATTTAGTGCTCTGGGATTGTAACCCATGGAAACAGCATGCTGCTGCCCTTCTCCTCAGGCCACATCTGGGGCCAAGACTTCAGTTTCCTTTACTACAAGTGTTAGGAACAGCTTTGTAATGTAAATACACATTTAGGGGATTTTTAATAAGCACCTGCTTCATCATAGTGCCTAATGAGAGCCTGGGCAGAAATGCAGTGAAAGCAAAGGAAGGAAAGCCTACTATTTAAGCTAATTAAAAGCAAATTAAATTAAACTGACACACACATATATTTTGGGCTTCTCCATCCAAAAGGAGAGAGTAATGCAGAGATTTCATTATTCACACTTCCCATCATCTGTTTTTTTCCCCAAGTCTACCTACCCAGTTATCTGGGGAAGAAAGAAGGAGAAAGATAGTAAAGCTAGTAAGATATTTCTCATTTACATAATATTTTTCTGCATTGTATTTAATAGTCTGCAAGTAACTGTAGAAAAATATATAGTCCATTCTTTAAAAAGCTCCAATGCATTAATTGAAATTAAATTACATGGAACTCAGTCTCTGTCTTCTGTTCATTGGGAGATAATACTCAAGCTACAGTTTTATGTGTTATTATCAATATTGATAGATGAACCACTTTACTCACCCCATTACCACTTCCCAGATATGCTTCCCTTTCCTTCAACTGTGAGTCTGAAATTATGTTTTTCCTGATGAAAATACCTCATTTGGGGCACCTAGGATTGAGATCCTTTAGCATTCAAGACAGTCATCACTGCAGGTAGCAGTGCCTATTCGTGGCATTAACGATGGATAATGCAACTGCATTCTTTTTTCCACATTACTTTGCATATGTTATAGCTCAATTAATCCATCAGGGTGGCATTTCCATCACAAACAAAATCTTTTAAGGGAATTTGATGCGAGTTTGGCAGGTCTGGAAAGTGATGCCTGACATTCTACTGCTTGGAAGGGGTCAAATGTCAGGACACTCATCCCCACTTCATGGCCCACCTTAGGGGCAGGCTGGGACGTGATGGTGCTTTTGGAGATCAGGTTACTTACAGAGCTGCTCCTTGCTGCTCTCTGAGACTTCTAACAAGGGAGCCAATTAGTGCCAGCTGTGATGTGAGCACTTTTCCACCAGGAGTTGCACTGAAACCTCTAATTCAATTTCACACAAGCAGAGGAAAATGAGATGTTCAAGCATGGAGAAATCCACAGATTCTGGGGATTTAGGCTGTCCCCATAGATTTTATTCTTTGCTCCAGACTTGAGCCTTGCATTCAAAAAAAAAAGAAAGAAAAAGAAAAAGAAAAAGAAAAAGAAAAAGAAAAAGAAAAAGAAAAAGAAAAAGAAAAAGAAAAAGAAAAAGAAAAAGAAAAAGAAAAAGAAAAAGAAAAAGAGTTTCTTGCCCTTCTGATGGTGAAACTAACTTTCTGCAGGTAAACAGATACCAAGGCACCATAAGGCTTCATGCTGAAACGGAGCTTCTCACCTTGGTGATGCTGGGACCTTGGAATAGCAAGCTTTTGACAGCCCTTGCTGGACACCAGCCCTTGCTCATCACACCAGAGAGAGCCTTCCACTGCTCTCTCAGCAGAAGCAGAATAGCCAAGGAGCTCTGCAGCATGCACTTTCAGCTCTTCTTGTTTCAGAGCAAGAAGGAAGGCGATGCAGAGTGCCACCATCGCTGTAACCATCCCAAGCAGCCTCATCACAGTGCAGGACAAGACTTCAGCTCCTACAGGCTGCAGGAGGTCCATGGAGGCTGTGCAGAGCTGTCCTAGAGGATGGTTTGTATGGGACAGCTGTCTCAGCAAGCCCTGGGGTGGTTGCACAGCAGGGCTGAGTGTCGCAGCACGGGATGTGGTGCGGCATGTGGGTGATGGCACAGGGACTCATACTGCCCTGGCGCTTCACCAGTGGATGACATGCTCCCTGCATTGCCTTTGAAACAACAGGACTTGACCCAGGGCTTGACCTAGAATCATCTAGAAAGGTGAATTTCCCATGCAAAGAGATAAAACCATCAAATGCTGCTTGCACACTAATGTGGGAATCTCATTTTCCTTCGAGGTAATCATGCCGGAGATTCAGGCTCTCTGCTGCACTTTAGATGAGTCACTGGAAGAACATTCCTGAAAACCTGTCAAAGAGGCTTTACATTAAATGGAACAGCAGAAAGAGTGAAGTGCTTTTCTCAGGGCATGTATTAAGTCCTGAAATAAATGAATACACATTTTCCAAAAGAATTGCTTGACTATATGCACAGTTCAGCTGAGTTCATGACGTGAAAGAAAATATCAGAAATAGAAAACTACATATCTTCTTTGGTCTACATTTCTTCTAAGCAGCAAATTCCAGAAAGAAACGTTTTTTTCCCCCTTAAATAAACCCCCACTGGATCGTATCTGCCTTTTCACCCAGACAACTGAATTTCCTGAGTTCAGTGACAGTGAAAATCCTGTGAAAGGACTTTGGGTTCTGTGCTGCTACCTTTAGTAGGAATTTGGTTGGAAAAGGCCTGTAATTCTCATCAGGGATGCAGAATATTTGAGTGAAGAGTAAGGATATGCAGAAGTGCCTCCTCAAACACAGAGCAGATATGTCTAGATCCCTGGCTGGGACAAGTATAACGTAGGTTCACCTGCGGCCAGGACTTTGTGGAGATGTAGTGCACCATATCCCCTTGACGTGAGGGGACACATTAATGATCAAGGGGAAACAGGTACAATCCCATATGTTGCTACACATGCAGCTTAAAGTCCCGAGTCTCAGGACAGCCTTCCAAGAGGGACATTGCCACCTGCAACTGGATCACATCTTGGGGGCACGCAGAGCTACTCCGAAGGAGCTTGTGTCTCACTGGGGGGCCTGGATGATAAGTGTGAAGCAAAGTGGGAGAGAGAAAGGAAAGAGACTCATTCTAATAAATACCTTAAATTCAGCACTGACAGCCTCGTGAGTTTTCAAGCTATGGAATCATTTTTAGTTAATGAGATCCAGAAATGCATGATCATATATAGCATTTTCTTGAAAAAGTACTGGGTTCTAGCTCTCAGCAGCGGAGTAAACATGGAAAACTTGAAGAGAAGATACCAACTGAGTGCTGAACAGATTTGAAAATTAGTTAATCCATTCTTGTCATTTCTGAGTTCAGAATGCTCAGCTTACACAAAAGGCTCCCTGCAGAAGCAAGGAGAGCCTGGACACCACCAGATGTGCACCATTGCACACACAATGTCTGTTGCACAACAGCTCAGATGAGTCCCGGCGTCCAAGATGCCTTCAGAAAGAGCTGCTGTGGGGGCTGTGGCTGTGCACGACATACCATAGCGGGACACTGTTAACACACAAAACTCATTTCACCTTTCCTATCTCCTGTGAGACAGATTGTGCTGCTGTCTGGTATAGCACAGGTCTGCAAGATGCCAGGCTTACTGAAACGATGTAAATGTTGTTGAGAACCGTTATGTGGCCTTCTGTATCACAATCTCAGCAAATGAAGGAGGTAGGGAAGGAATGGTCTCAGGTTATTTCATGTTCCTTAATTATTTTATAACAGCATTTTTAATGCATCTTAGAAGTTGCAAAGGACTCCTTTCATGTCTAATTGAAAGGCCTTCTGAGAAAGCAATCACTGCTTAGAAGCATTTTACAAGGATTTTTCTGTCTTTTGCCTTTGTAATATCAGTCAGGCAGAGCACTATTCAGCAGTCTGTCTGTAGTCTGGCTCACTTCTTAACCTCTCCCCTAAAACCCTTGGATATTATTATCCTTATTTGTTCGTGCCTTGCGAGCACAGATGCTTATTTGGAAGCTGCATTAGCACTCCCCAAACAAAGAGAAAACATGAAAGGCACAAAGAAAGCAGTTAAGTTGAAAGTCTCCTGGATGGGCTTGGAAGTTATTTGTTATGGAAGGCCCCCAGGGAGCAGAGGGGAGGCTCTGATTGCAGGTGAGGAGCTCCTGTGGACACTGTGGCTGCGCCAGGTGGGAGAGGCTCCCTTAGAGCGCTTTTGAACGCTTCATCCCCGGGCTGTAGCACTACAAAGACTCACGCTGAGCAGCGGCATTTTCACCACGGCAGTCACTCCTCCTGGCTTAGAGGAGCATGAGAGGCAAGCGCAGCATCCCCACGGCACGCGGGCGCATGCCTGGCCTCTGGGCATGGCTGGGGTGCACAGCGTCCCTGGCCACCATGGCTACTCGCATCATGAGGGCTGAGTTGTGAGGCACAGCAGGGGCAGGATTTCCCCATGCTCAGATCGGTCCCACACCTCGAGGGCTGCAGGGCTGCACAGGGAGGTGCAGCAGGACAAGTCTTTCATGGACACACAGCATGAGCCCCAGTGAGTGAGTACATGGTGTTCTGCATCCCTCATACCATACCCTCATCATGGACCTCCTGGAAGTAAACACACAGCAGCTGTGACCTTTGGGAACTCATCTTGCATGGAGCAATAGTTCTCTCTGATCACACAGCTATTAACTGTTTCATACTAAATACATTCCTGCAGCAGTCAGTGGGAGTTGGACATAGTGGCTCCACCACTGTGGAGTCCATAAAGACTGCTATGCTCCAGCTGCTCCTGTGGTACCGATCCCAGAGAAGCTCTCCATGTAGACCAGTCATCACCAAGGCCTGCGTTAAACAGAAGGCTGAAAATACGTATCAAAACATTTCAGGAACTTGTATTCCGTCTGCATCAGAAATATAGCCCATGGATTAAGAGTGGCTCTTTGGGTATGTTCACACTTCTCATCTCTGTAGAAGAACCTGGAGATCATGTTTAGTTAAGGTATGGTCAGTGATGTCACCTTTCAGCAAATGCAAACTATCTCCTACCACAGGCACAGTCACTAGCCCCTATTGGATTCATAACTTTAAGAAAGCCAGCAGAGAGGCGCTGCATCCCCAGTGTCTGCTGCAGCACGGCACTGTCCTCGCCTCAGCCCCTGTGTGGGAGCAAGAAGCACTTAGCCACTGAACCCAGGTCTGACTGTTTCAGTGTCCTGATCCACAGAAGTGGTGAGGGGAAGATTTTTCTTCTGCTGAGGTAAGGATGAACCACTGTGGATCACAGCTACCTTCTCACCACCCTTGCTGTACATTGTACCATAACGGTTTCGGTTGGATTGTAAGAACCACAACTTTCCTAGCTCCAATTTTCCAGACATGACAGAACAAAATAAGCAGCAAAGACAACACAGGAATCAGAAGAATGGCAAAGTCACACTGCAAATAGTCCTTGCACAAGAACCATGGTTTGATCTCTGTTATCAGAGAGTATTGTTCTACCATGCTGCTACAGGGCACAACATGAGTCAGCAGCCTCTGGGAATTTCCCTTTCATCAGGCAAATGGATGCCAGATCAGCTGCACAAGGCATCACACACATTTCTGCCACAAAAAGCACGCCTGGAACCTGTGATTTCACTGCTGAACATCCACACATAGTATGTTGCTGGCAATTAGGCTCTTATACATACACGTTCAGAAAGACAAAGCATGAGATGTTCTTACGAGAATAAATCCAGCTTCACAGAATACTGCTGCTTTAGATTAGATGAGGGACTAACAATTCTCCTGTCATTCTCCACCACCAGCTGATTAGGTTTCCTGATCATAAAATCGTACAGCAAGCGTAATTGCTCCAGGAGGAACATCCCTAGGAACAGTCCTTGCCATCAGGTTGCTGCTTGCCTAGGCTGTTCATTAGCGTGCTTTCAGAGGGCTGCTGCTGTAAAGCCAAAAGAAAGACTCTTTTTCTGCTCAAGAACTTTTGTTGCTTGTTTACCTCTTCATTTTAATTTTGGAAGGAGACAGGGCCTTCTGGTTTGTGTTTTAAGTAGAAACCAGAACAAGGCTCCCACAAGTCTGGCGCTCATGGGCTCTGGGGCTGTGTTACAAGTTGTGGTAATGAAAAGTGCTCCAATGTACAGCAAAGGTCACTCCATACCTCTTGCATGAGACCAGCACCAAACCAGGCCACCATTCCTAAAGCAGGAGGGACAGGTTATTGCTGCGCTTTGAGCTCTAGTCCCTTTGTCCTTCAGCAAAGGACCTCTTGCTGAGACCTCTTGCTTGTTCATGAACAGCTTCCTGATTTGTGAGGAAACCTCAGCCTGGCAGATCTTTGTCAGCTTTACCAGTTACACTGAGGTTCACACAGGGTAGATCTGGTTCAGAAACTGAAATAACACTAGGCAGCAGAAGTAGGTACAAGCAAAAGAAGTGTCCAGTGATATTGTGATAAATGAAAATCTTCAGACATGAGGCATGAAAAATTTGAATCAGAAGTTCATAAGAGATAGGGAGCATTAGAAATTTTGACCACTGGAGTTCCATAAAATCCAACAGCCCTAGTGTTGCCACTGCCTAATTTTATAGTTCAGGTCTCACTATATTGCAATTCCTTAGTCAAAGCATGTTATAAAAACTTTGTTGTTGTTGTTGTTTTTCCTAGAAATTCACTGAGGGCTTCACAGGGAGCAACATCCAGGCCATGCAGCTCTGGGAGAGAAAGTCTCACCAGACCCCCGGCATGGCTGGTTCTGCCGAGTGCTTAGTTGAGCAAGATCTACAGGAAGCTCTCCATTTATATTAGTGTCATCCTTCACCTTGAGAACTAAAAATAAAGTGCTGCCATAATCAACTAGACTGACTAAGACAGATGCAGCTTTTAACATGTGTACTGTAATTAACTTACATCAGGCTAGAAAGCTCCATCTCAGTCTCTTCCCACAGTGGAGGAAGTTTGGATTTCTAATGATAGGAGCTGATAACACATGTTGAATTACAAAGTAATCAAAGTTGGTTTTGGCACAAACAACCCAGATTTGTTGTGCTTCCATTTAATCTCCGAGTCGGACAGGCTCTCATTTTCCAGTGAACCTTCTTTGCTCTTAGATCCTTCTAAATTTCTCTCTGGCATGTGGCTAAAGACAAATCCTTCACAGCGGGAGAGGAGGATTATTTGGTCTGACCGCCCTCTCCACAGCATATATGCTGACTTACTCTCACCTGCCATATGGTTTGCACGCAATAGCAACCACATCCATACGTGCTGTGGCCAATCTGGCTGCACGTCATGTGCGCACACCCACACAAACCTGGTACCGCTACAGACCCTGCTCTTCAGGCAGAGTGGCCTTTCCTGAACTGTCGCATATGGGATTACATGGTGCTGTTTAAGCAGCAGATGAAAGTTGCTTCCCCATCCTCTTCCACTTTTCCAGCTCACATGTATACAGTAGTGTTGTATTCTTTCACTGCCTCTTGCTGATGCTTATGAACATATACACTGATTCTAGGACACAGCCTTAGTAGGGAATTAGTTCTTACAAATTATTTTTCCTCACAAATTCTCCCCCAGTCCTGATTTTCAGGTCATGACTCTCACCACTCTTAACACCCTTCCTAGCACTCCAGCTGTCTATATATCATTTTTGGCATCACTTCCCGCTTGCCTGGCCCTCTTCCTCTGCAGGTCCCCAGCTCTCCTCTCCTCCTCACTCCCTCAGCCCTTGCTATGATGAGTTTTGTCTTTTGGCAGTAACTGTGCAGGATTGCAGTTCAGGCAGTTGTACCCAAGAACTTGCCTGTGCTCTCACATTTGCAAACAATTTATCCCCATGTGAGTCCTACTTTTGCACATAAAAAAAGCATTCCCACAACAATATTTGGGCACTGCTTGTGTGCCTGCGTGTGTAGACACTTGCTACAAATCCTCATTCTTGAAGACACATCTATAAGGTAACCAAGTGCTTCTGTAGTGAGCCAGGAGCACATTCACACAGAGAGCCCTCAGTTGCAAAGGCTGCAGCTCTCAAAGCCTCCACTTGACAAGCACCTTGCGTGAAGACTTCAATGCACATGTACAGGGTGCTGTGCACACAGATCTGAGAGCCCTCACAAGCTGCTGAACCTCCACAGTCTTCAAGCTTGAGGTATATGCAACTTTGCAGACCTGCTGGGGTCAGGCAGCACCTTGAAACCTCACATTAGAGTTCTTCAAAGTGCCAACTGAAAGTAAGCAACAGAGAGTTTAATTCAGTTGCAGTTGAAGAATCACAACTTGTTTTTTGCCTTTTGGGATGCCGGAGAGGTAATTTTGGCCATGTCAACATTGCATAGGACTGATCTGGATTCCCTGCTGCCAGACACGACCTGCCTCAGACTCCTGTGGAGGTGGAAAGAGCACAGGGTCCACCAGGCAAGCAGAGCCCTGGCCGGATGGAGATACAAACGCAGTTCCTCACTGACCGCTCTAATGTGGACTCAGCAAAGTCAACCTTGAATTTACTTTTTTTAAGACCTGAGCCATCCCCAGTCACTGACCTTTTATTTATTCATTTTATTTCACTACTGTGCAAGTCATTGGTCTGTGACAGATATGCTTCTTCCTCAGCTCAATCTGACTTCTCATACATAGCCCTATTCCAGTGTTAACTACCACATTATCTGATGCTGGTAGTTGCCTCCCTGATTTCTTCCCCTGCTCGGACATTAACCATCAATAACAGTCCTGACAGCCATATCCTGACGGGGACATAAGGCTAACTGCGAGTACACCAGCCAACAGTCACTTCTGAATTGAAAGAATGACTGTAAAAGTCAATCATCTTATCCCATAAATATGGGGACAGCCCAAGAGCCCATTGAGCTCTCCTTGCATGGCAGCGGGCTGCATGCTGGGATCTCCCCGTGAGCAGGGACGCCTCTCAAGGATACTCCTTGGGGTTAAGAGATCCTTCCCACTACAGATTTGTGGTAAGTGACGTGGCAAGTGACCATCCGTCACATGGTCACAACGCGCATATGGTGCTATGAGTAGACAGTGTAAGAGGATTAGATGGAATAAGTAAGTGTAGCTTTCCTTCTAATGCATCAAACAAGGAAGAGGCAGGAAAACATCCATGTAATGGGAGAAGGGGACATTCACAAAGGAGACATAAAGGCTGCCTGCGTGTTAACTAAACAAGCCCTGCAGAGCTAACTGTCCTTTATGACTTTCCTCTCTATCTGTTGAGCTTCCTAATGAGAACATGTGACTGCTTCACTCTCATGCCACTTCAGTTCAGCTGATGTAAATCAGGTTTGCGCCTGTCTGCTCAGCGCAGAAACGGCAGCAAGAGGGAGGTCACGTCCCTGACACCCCTGCGAAAGGGAGCATCACCAGCCCTACGCGATCCGGTTACTTGCTTCAATGCACTTGGACATGTTTGTGGAAGACAGGTTTAGCAACAGGGTCTGAGCACTCCTGTACAGCGAGTGGCACAAAAACTACGAGCAAGTGCAATGTTTTGCTCATCCATAGCAAGAAGTAAGTGGGATGAATGCAATGGGACCTTTCCCTGCTGCAGCCTCTGATCCTTTCTTTTGTGACACAGTCTGCTGCTGTCTTTCACCATGATTTCTGCTTGCAGATTTACTCTTTACCACAAACAATTGCCCTAATGCACTGTGTTTTTCACCAAGACAGGAAGCAGCTGCTTCTTGGGAGACGGGGTGGACAAGGAGTTAGAGAACAAGGTAGAGCAACAGGCAAAGCGTGTTCCTACAGCACAGTCATAACCAGAGAAGGTGCCAGGTTGCTTTGATTTGCACACCCCAAGCATACCTCCAAGAACACCTCAAATTAAATAAAACACCGGTAGAAGATAAGGAAATCTTGGCAAGGGCCAGCTTTCATGGCATAAGAACTCCATACTGCAAAAAGCACTAAGGGCTGGACACTTCTGACGTCACTCAGGATGCTTCCCAGCAGCGCTAGTCCGGACAGCAAGGGACCAGCATTTGCTATAGTGCAGTTACATGTATGAATTTCAAAGGCTTGTATTTCAGGCAAATCAAAGCAATTTTTCATCCAAATTTCATGCAAAGGCTTATCTGGGAGACATATATAATGGAAAAGTAACTTTCTCGGCTCTTTTCCAACCCAGAAGAGAGGAACAACATCTCACTTTAGTCAGGACTGGGGTTTTGGACAAAGGGTAAATCTAAAATCAGCTCCACCCTTCCAAATGAAAGATCCATAAATACAAAAGCTGAAACAGAAATGTGTAGCAGAGTCTCTGACTGCTCTGACTTCAAGAGATTTTACAGACAGTCTGGGATAGAAAGCAGTGGTCTGAACACTCAGTGCCTTCATTTTTAGAAGAATGCACATACTGCAAATATTATACATATGGTAAATGCCTGGCTGGTAAACTGGCACATGTGGCCAGTTTAACATCCATCCATCTACTCCAGGCCTTTCTTATGAGCCAGCTCCTGTTATAATCCTCATTGATAGTGACAGAAAGTCAGCAAAATTGACAGAAAAGCATGTTTCTGTTTGTATTAGACCCTGTTTTCTCCTGGGTGATCAAAAGCAGCATGGAAACACTGTTCTGCCCAGACCAGAGTGTTTATGGGATAGACAGGATGACTGGATGGCTCCAGATGACAGCAACAGCAAGTCATGGCTCACAGCCCATGGAAACAACGGTGAGAGCTGAGAAGATTCTGCTAGGGTTGAAAAGCAGGACAAGGTTAGGCTGGACTCCAGCAAGTTCATGTACCCAGAAACTGGGACCTCAGTGTCTGCTCTGATGGGAGGGTTAGGCACAGCCCTCCCCAGGCTGGAATAGGACAAGGTGCTTCTCAGGCCTGCAGCATGGAAATCTCAAGCTCTGCTGCTTGCAAGAGTCTCCAGCATGGAGGGGACAGCCACATCAGTGATCTTTGCCAGACTCTCACCTGGCTGCCACTGCAAACCTAGAAACTTTTTTCCCAACAGTCCTCCTTTATGTCCAAATGACAGCATACAGCAGCTGTAAATGCAACAAATTTGGCTGAGCTTCCTATGATTCCAAGTTCTCAAAACACAGTCAAAGCTACTTCCAGCATAAAATATAAAATAAAATAATCTAGCAAGTTTCACACAAAATGCAAAGCCACAAAGCATCAAAGGTTCTGTTAGGAGGTTGGTGAACTTTAGCAATGCCTTTGATGAAAATGGTCTGAGTTTCAAGTGTGTAATGAAACCCCAAATCATTCAAGTTTCACGTGGTTGCAAATATTTCTCACAGTTGTGATCAAAGGTGTATTCAGCAGGGAAGAAGCTTTGATTCTGCCGTACAGGGGATGTGCTGAAAATTTCAAAGCCAGGCCCTGGGATTTAGATGAGCGGTTTCTTGCTGGGAGTGATTCAGCTAAACTTAGCAATGCTTAGGGGGAAGTTACACGAAGATGGCACATGTGGATAACTCTGTTACCCCAAACCACCTTGCCCAGGCCCATTCCACCGCTGCACACTGACACAGGAGGCAGTGTGCCTCCCCACATACGAGCTGCAAATTATCTTCCCTGACTCCACTCCGCCAGCTGCTGCTATTACCACTCCTCAGTGCAGTACTTCAGGAGAAAAGCTCCAGTGTATGTCAAGGTAGAGACATTAATGCATCAGGACTGGTTGTTGACCCACATTGCACTAGGCAGATGACAAAGCAACCATGGCACAGCTGGGGGAGGCTGTGGCAGGGTCCCCCCACCACCCAGCATCTCCTTTGCCTGCAAGAAATAGAAGAGCGGCTGCATCTTAACTGCACTCAGCGACTAGACCCAAATCTCCCCACAGCCAGAGGCATATGTAAATGTCTGGTTTTAATACCATTGCCTTGCTGTGAAATCTTCATTTGTGACAAAGATTTCCATAGCAACAGACTGATCTCACTCCCAGGGCTGAGGTCCCCTCGGAACGGCAGGTGGAAGGAGGGAATACAGTAGGCACAGCGTTGCACAAAACGCTATGGAGAAGCAGATACTCTGCATATGCAAATAAACTCACCAGGCTTCTGCATGTCAAAGCTCCCAGCAAAAGGAGACTCAGTTTGAAAACTGCAGAGGATGATGTTAGTGCACCAGACTGGACTGGAGGGACAGTCAGTGTAAATTCCATCTCCACACCTTGACTTGTCCATGCACAGCACAGGAATCATGATGCTGCCCTCCTTTGCTATGATACCTTGCCTGTGCAAAGGGTTTTCCTCTTGCAGGTGCCTTTTGGGTATATCAGCCTTCCAGCTACAGGTGTGCTAAAGAATAAGTTTTCCATGGTGTTGTCAGAGGTTTGCTCAGTTCCCAAATCACCTTGCCGTCCTATTTCTCTCCTCCAAAGGCAGTGTCTAGCAACATTGACCTACAAGGCAATTCCATAATTAACCACAGATTAATTGGTGCTTTGATTTTGCTTTTAAATCCTTTTTACTTGGCATTACAGAAGTGCGATACATTGTTAGATCCATTTCTGGGCACACAGATAATATTATTCCTAAGAAATACCCATTTTACAAGCAGCATCACATATTACAATTCATTCCTACATCCAGTTTCCCATCAGTACAAGTAATATGCACATGCATTACATAGCCACCAACTGCTTCATCAGGGCAATAACCGGCCAGAATGGCCCAAGGCAGCCAATTGTTTTTTAGGACATAGCAAGTTTCTGTATAATGTGTTTTGCTTCCTGATAATTTTAATATTTTCACTGAGCTGTTACAGTAAGCGGCTTGCTAGGACCTTGTGATCCTGACTCTTAAATCACATCACTGCAATTTAACTGCAAAGGAAGCACCTTTGACTGGCATATTTCATTTTAATGTGTCTAGGGGCATTCATGCAGGAAAGCCTGCATAGGCAAAGCAGCTGCTTTCAGAAGGCAGAGCATTTCCTCCAGTCCATGCAGCAGCCTGTTTAGTTGTTTTTATGGTCCAAATAAGATGCTATCGCTATAATGGATTAAAAACTTGAAGATTCTGGGGAAGAGAGAACACCAGCCAACATCACAAAAAAATTCTCTACCTCAAGATTTTGTTGTGAGTTGACTTGGTATCTGATCCAAGAACACCTTCCACGAAATCCAAGTCTAATAATGGTCTTGATGCTTTCTGAAATACTGACAAGTGCATGGAAGAGCTTTTCTTCCATAAATTGCCCTAAAGAGCTGAATACTTTTATTTCTGATGGCAACATTTATGAGAATTATGTCTGCTTTCCTTTCCTCTACTAAAGCTGGTAAAAGATGTTCAAGACTGACATACACAAGTCCTATAATTTGAGGAGGTATGCTCAAGTTAGTTTATTTGAGAATTCTGGATATATTCAGCCTTGTTCTTGCCACCACAGGTGTCCACTTATGAAGAGCATCAGCAGAAGTCTACTCCCAGAAAGCTCAAGCAAGAACATGGCTGCATTGTGCATGAAAACATGCTATGAACAGCAGCCAGGCACAGCTGGAAACCCAGGGTACTGAGATAAAATGCTTATTTTCCTAACCAATGGAAATCTATGTATAGGACACACAAATTTTGTATGTTCCCACTGAGGGAAGAGTCCATAGTGTGAGAGCTGGCTAACTTCAGGTATGCCTGATCAGACTCTTCTCCTCTGGCATTGCCAGGTGCCTGCAGAAAGGACTTAAGCTTCACCTTATATAGGCCACCATGGGCCTAGACTGAGCAGTGAAGATTGTCCAAAAGCACTGACACACGAGCAAGAGGATTTCCAAGAGCATCCTCAAAGTGTTCAGGATTATTCCATCAAGTACTGAATTTTTAGATCCTTAAGAGGAGCACTACAACATGCAACAGAGCAATTGTGAAGATTAACCAGAGCTGAATACCAGAGCAGAAATTTATGTGAAAGGGTGCCAAGAAACAACTCAAAACTCCCTGAGTATGGAAGAACTTTTACTTGCACCCCCTTATAGGACTAAGACGTTAAACAGGACTTAACTAACTCCCTAGCTCAAATGCAGCAGCCCAAAGCACTCCAGGCTCCCCTTCTCCAGAGGGCATCCTGAACACATGGCCACCTCTTCCCACACTCCAGCAAAGGCACAGGCATCTGAGGATCCGATCTTTTCTTTCTCGTGAGGGTAAATAACCAGCTTCCTGCCTGATTTCCTGAATTGGCTGTTTTCTCCACCTTCATGCAAATGAGCAGTTAATTATTTACCAGCCTGCCTGTAATCCTCTAGTTTACATGCAGGAATTTACATGATTTATTAAACAAAATTACATTCAAAAAGAAATACTGTCATAGATATGTCATCCTTAAAGGAGATAACTTTTTTTTTTTCTTCAGAATGTAAGTAAATTAAGGAATTTCAGAAAATGTCTTCTTTTGTTTTGTTTTATCCACCTAAATAAATCATCTCCTGCCCTTTCACTTACTGGTTTTGTGATGAAGTCTCATTAGCTGACTAACCTTTGCGAATATTTGAAGCTGCAGCAGTAACTTCTTCATGAGGAAGATTATACATTAATCTTGAATTCCTAAATGACTGCCTAAAAAAATGGGAAGGTCAGTTGGTAACTGTGCAGTATTAGTGGCCTAGAGAGCACATCAGTGAGAAATTAAAAGGGTATTTAACCCTTGGTAGGCTTTTTGTTTTTTTAAACCCCAAATTCTTTTTGTATGCATGACAAACTCAGGTTTGGTGTGACAAGATGTTTCATATTGATGATGGGGGATTATTTGTATAAAAGTCCTTACAGATACAGAAAAGGAGATTTCATTTTTCTATTTTCATTTTTCTCGAATATCCCTTTTAGAAATAAACTGCTGGTGTGTGTCCCTTAATGTTATTTGATCCAAAAGGAAATGTGATACTATGAAGCCTGATTCTCATTTCTTAGTGGAAGGTTCTCAGAGCTGGGCATCTCTGAAATGAGGGTCAGAGCCAAAGGTTCCCAAGCACAATTAGCTAAGCAGTATCACTTAAGCCAAATTTATTTAAGGTGGGTTGAAATGGCTCAAAACTGAACCTCAAATAATAAACATATCAATCACTTTTTGTTCATTGTATCACACCTATATTAATCACGGTCCTCACAACAACCACAAAAGCTTTGTGCTTAAATTTTCCACATTGCTTAAATTATCAGTGTCCTTGTACTTTTCACTGAAGACCTGAAATTTCTGAACTAGTCTTTTGTCAGGTTTTATCTGGTGCCATTTGAATTCCTTATTTTTTCACAAGCAGGTGTGATCCATAACTGCTAAACATTAAGTTCACTTATTATTGAAGAAGATGAAGTAGTTTAATAGAAGTTAATTTGTAAATAACAGGAATTTGGCTAGAAATAAAGTTCATATTTTCAGTTGGGGTGGTAATTAAACTAATGAGTCAGGCTACTGAGGGATGGATAGGAAGTCTTCGAGCTAAGGTCCAGTGTCATCTGGTTCTGCTGCCAGTCACTGGCTTTGAAGTAGATGTTATTGTGTGAATTTTCCTTGCCTGGGTTGTAAGGAAGTTCGGGAAGAGAATCACAGTAGTCCATTTTGGCCTAAAATACCCCAATAAGCCAAAGTGGTGAATCTTTATGGATCTTTCAAAATTGACACCAGTGTCTCTCTTCTTTTGTGAAAATGAGCTAAGGAAATTCTTGACAGCAACTGAATGAGCACAGCAGCTCATTCTAAAACAAATCTCTGTGGAAAGTACTCTAAACAAGAAATACAATTATTGCAAAATATTGTCATGCATATTTTTAGAGACGTAATCAGTGGAAAGGAATATTTCTTTCCTTTCTGACTGTTGATAGCAGAGTTACTCTCCCAATCCGCTGAATGCCCGGCTCCCCTTCTGACTTTGGTAAGGCTGGAATTAGTCTAAATATTAGAGTAACTCTAGACTTCTGTGTAAGTGGAATAAGACTCATCAAGGGATTAAAAAATGAGCCATGTTTTCCTTTAGTCTCATGATGCAGGAGAAAGATTTATATATGATAACAAATAAGGACATCCATCTATTTCAGACACAAGGTCCCCAAAGTAATGAGTTAAAGCTGTGACTCAGCCTGCTCTGTAACTGTTCATTGAATTTAGTTAGTGGTGGGCCCAAGAGCCCAGAGCTCTAGAAGATGAAAGGACGCAGAGCTACTGATATGACCTGGGAAAGAAAAACCTTACTGAGCAAAGAAATGATTCCCCTTTGGATGCATCGCAGCGTGTGGTATGTCACACTACCTGTCTACCTGCTTATCTTCCCTATTTAAGGAATATTCTCTGAATGAAAGAAAAGAATGTAAAAGTCATCCTCAGATGAAGTAGAAAGAATATGGGGGCTCTGCAAGTGTAGTGAGTAAAGCAGCTAATGCAGCACTGCTGTCAGAAGCTCCGGGATGCTGTGGCCCCAGCGCGCATCTCATGACACAGGCGCCTTTTCCTGTGCCTGAGAATAATGGATTTAGTGCCTGGCAGTGGCACCCAGTGAGTTGGGATGCTGCACTTAAACCTTTTGGTTGTGTTCACGTATAAACAGGGGTAAAAGCAGCAGCACCAGCAGTTTGAACACCAGTGGGTATTGGATTAGATTGTTAAGGTCTTAATTCAGACCAATGCATCCTGTAAAACTCTTCTGTATGATCTATACATTTGGGTCTGCAGACCCAAATGCTCACTTGCCCTGGGTCCAAACACAAACTTGAAAGTTGACAGGTTCTAGTCCTGTTTCTTTTTGAGTCCTCTGAACCCAGTCACTCTTAACGGTTTGCACATTTTCTCAATACGGAGTTTGCATTAATAAGACAGTAGCTTCTTTCATTTGCAAGGATTTTTCCAGTCCATATTAAACTCTGTGCTGACTAGTAATCAAAGGATCAACCTCAGATATATACATATATACTTTTTCTGAGAAGACTTTTCTTGTTAAACTCAGTCTATAGCCTCCTGGAAAGAAAATGCTCTGAGGGACAAGGACAACATGCAAGTGCCTCAATGTCACCTCACAAAAGGAGCCTTGAGAGAACAAGAGTGTTCCTAAGACATGCCGTGCCAGGGGGGTGGCTTTATAAGCACCTTATCCAGGGCATACATTGCTCCAGTACAGCAAGATCAGCTCTAAATAAAGCATAGAATAAAGCAAATAAACAGAGCATAAAATGAGGCTGCCCTTCTCTTTTGTATGTCTGTTTAGAGCAACCTTCACTCCAATGAGAGCACCAAGTTGGCAGATAGGGAAAACGCAGAAGTTGCTTTGGATTCCAGCTTCTGACAGTCTCATATGAAGCTGAAATCTCCATGCTCCTGCAGTTTTGGTCTGATCTTACACAGGATCTGCTGATTCTCCTTCTAATCTGCTTCAAAGAGAGGAATATGCAAAGTGTTCAAACCAGAAACAACCACCAAAACCACCTCAAAACTATTGAACAAACAAACTCCAGCCTTTGCAGGGTGAAATCAATTCTTGTTAGTATTCTGTGCAATGCAATTGAAGCAACTCTACTTAGCTCTACCTTAAATGTCACTGTATGTGACACTTTGCAGAAACTGGTATTTCCATTTTCAGCTTATTGATCTCTAATTAAGTCAATGTTTTTGAGCAAGTTCTGCTATCCAACCCATACAGACGATTTCAGATGCACAGTCCAAGGTAGGTGTGTGCAGAGAGGGCTGAATCTAACCCCAGTGTGGATTTGGATGTGGAGTCTGTATAATGCCACATATGCACATCCATAGCACCCGCTATTCCCAGGCTAGAAGAGACATTGTTCGCTAATGAACATTATTCACTAATTTCTGTAGGAGTACCCAATCTGTTTACCAGGAACTTAGAGGTGAATGAGGGAATGCTGAATGGTGAAAAGTGTGCATGCAGGTCCAACAGGAGGTGGCCAGTGGCCTCTCACCAGCATTTTGAACATTGGCCATTGCATGAGAACTCCTTTAAACACCTTTGAAAAACAGCTTTCTCAGAACTTTTCCTTGCACTGCGCAGCTGCTACATTAGCGCTAATTCACAAAGAGAGCAGCTCACATTGAAGTGTTAATACCACTTTCTGCATTGTCAAGATCTCCCGTGCAGAATGTGCACTGAACAGGTGAGCTCATAGGATCTAGGGAAAATATAGTCAGGAGCGCTACAGCTAATGCTTCTGGGGACAGAAAGACATCTCTTTTCCCTACTGAGGAGCACATTCTGACAATCTAGGTGTTGAAGTCTTTCTTCAGAAGAAAACAAGCTGGGGGATGCTCAAATACATGAAGTTTAAAGTTTGTACAGTGTGCTGTCATAAAGCATCTACAGATTGGAGTACTGGGATGAATTAATCACTACCATGACTCTGATCTCATACTCAGTGCTAGTTATATGTACTCAATACCTGTCAACAGCAGCCCAGAGGTGGCCCTCTGACAGAACAGGCTGCAACCATCCCAAAGCCTTGGACTGGAACCTTTGTGTTCCTGTTTTTGTTTTGTTTTTGTTTCATTTTTAAAGGAATATAGCAAGAAATACTGACAACTCCTGACTTCTGAGGCAACCTAGGACACATAGAATGTGGAAAACAGTGCAAGAGCTGCATCAGATGCTCCAAGTGTGTCCAAGACTGCTGAATTCTAGACACTGTGCTTTTATGTCCTTCCTTATAATGCCCCTGATGTTATGATGGGTTGTATTTATCGAGCTCCTTTGGCATTCTCCTCTGGACTCCAATCATCAATTCATCTCCTTTCAACTGGTTTGAGTCACTTCCATTTTTTAAGAGCAGCGTGCTAGAAGGTATCTGTTTTCTGTGCAACTTTCCCTTTGCATATATGCCCCTCTGAAATCAGGCTTAAAAAGTTCATTGCTGCTCCCTTCCTAGATTTTTAATCTGTGTGAGCTTCCGGGTGTCAAATCCATCATCTGGAGAATGAACTTGAGACAAGGACATCCTGCTCTTGCCTCTGCCGCCTTCTGCTTGGCTGGTGGCGTCTGTGCTAAAGGCCACATCTGCTCCCATCAGGGCAGGAAGGAGCTGCTGAAGGTCAGGAGAGCCGACGTGTAGCTCCCAGAGTCAGCACAAGTCCAGGGTTGCATCAAGGAAAACAAGCCAGGGAATGGTGAGCTTCCCATGCAAATCTGCTCAGTGTAAGCTGAAGTCCAAAAGGACGTGTAAGATTAGATGCAGCCTGTGAAAATGCAGTTATGTAGCTGGAATTAATCCTGTTGTCCATGCAAAGCATGGCATTTCACCTACCAAGTCCTTTTAGATCCATGCTAATTTTGCAGGGTACCAGTTTTGGGATCTCTGCTTCCTTGACAGTTTCTCTCCATTACCATGCCCTTATCCCTGCATCACACCACTGAGCCCTTGAAAAACAGTAAAGAGGCCAAGAAGCACAGTTGTATTTGGACAGGAACGTATGGAAAATATCTCTGATGTATATATTTTGTTCTTATATACATTCCTTTAGCAGAGTCACAGCGCTGATCTTGCTGGTTACAAACCTTCCAACATCTCTGCAAGGGACTTTACAGTAGCTTGATGGATTTCAGAATTTAGTTCTGGACTGCCCATAATGAGTGACCTCCCACAGCCAACTCAAGATTCGGGAGCACGAGGGCTTTGGCTGCTTCTCCTTGCCAGGCTGAACTACCCAGGGATGGATTTCACTTTCAGGTCCGGAGCTGGATGTCAGTGGAACGAAGAAAACAAAATGCTCATGAATATTCTTCTCAACAAAACTGATTCCCTCTGGCTTCCCGTTCTCCCCACGACAGTGGGGAGGCCACTCTGGCCACCACCTCCGTGCTGGGAGCAGCCGTGGCCAAGGAAGAGCTCCCAGTTGGACGTTTTGGGGCACTGGGTACAAAACACACATGGGAAGAAGCAATATGTCTTTAAATGATGTTGTGAAATTGTGCTTGTAACAGACACTCTAAACATTTCCTGGACGGGTCGATTTTTATTTTCAATCATCTAGCATTTTATTTTATTTTATTTTATTTTATTTTATTTTATTTTATTTTATTTTATTTTATTTTATTTTATTTCCCCGGAAATTAAACAGCCATGGGGCATAATTTCTAGAAAAGTCCATACTATTCCTGATTCTTTTGCCTCCTCCCACTGCAGAAGAAGCAGTGCCTGGAGGAAAGCTCACCATGCACTACTAAACAGCTTGAATTTGCATGAGGAGTAAACAAAGGCAACTGGAGCCTCCTCTATGCATGGAAAAGCAGCAGCTCTGGATCTGGGAGACTTGGCTGGACCCCGCAGGATGGGCCATTAGTGCTTGGCTAAAGCAATGCCAATTGGGGCCTGAAAAATACAGCCCAATTACTGTAGCTGTGCCACGAGGCTAATGGCGACCGTGGGAGTGGGGCTGATGAGCGGCTTCAGCACAAGCTAGCGAACAGCCTGACTACTTCCCATCAAATGCTGAGCGGAAGTTGGTATAAGACCCCTGGAGTGGTGCAGAAGGAGCCTGTGCAGCTCAGGAAAAGTCCAAACACAGTTTGAAAATATGTATCGAGCTAAATGGAAGGTTCTGCTTAGTGCACGGATAAAACAATGTAAATGTGATTGGAGCGGGAGAATCAGGAGGTTTTCCAAAGGGGCTGTATTTACACGGTAAAGAGTATAAGGAACTGATTAAAGGCATGCCTGGTAGAGCCATCCTACACTTTGAGCGTCTGGGTGGCTGGAGGCCGAGAGGCAGCTGAGAACAGCTGCTGAGGGCGATGCAGGAGCCAGTAGCTAGGAAATATGGAAAAGTGCTGAAGAGGAGGTTGGGCAAAGGCTAGGGTGGCAAGAAGTACCTCATGCATATGAACCTGGACCCATCATTTATGTGCTTGCAGCCACTGAAGTTCACCATCTCCATCCCCCTGTACTGGAGGCCCACAGGTACTTTGACAGCTTTTGGCTGTTTTAGGTTAGCTGAAAGATCTGGAGAACTTGTTGTGGCTCTCAACATTCAAATCCTCCCGATAAAATGTGTGCAAAATTGATACTACTGCACTATAGGATTTTTTTTTCTCCTATGCATTTATTTATTTTTAAATTCATGAGATATGCACATTGGCGATTTGGTAAAGTCCCCATCTCAAAAGTTAGGCACTGGCTGCACATCCTAAATTCCTCTTTCTCCTCATGCATTATGACTCACCTTTTAATGAACGTTCACATGCATGTACATACTCACCTGCATCTGCTTTTGTTGCCTCCTTGTCCTCCTGGCAGTGTAGCCACCACTGGTGTTTGGTTCAATCATCTATTTTCATTGCGGCTAGACAACGGGAGGTTACATGGCTGATTAATCATGATTCAGGATGGTTTTCCTTGTCAGGAAGCTATTTCAACATGTGCTGAAGTATGCTTAGGAATCATATCTCAAGATCAGAATTTGAACCCCAGAAGATGTAATTTAAGATTCTCCAGAGTGAGAAAAACAGCTGAAATTAATTATAGTTATTCAAGAGATGATTGAAAAGCAGCTCTCATTACTAGCCAACTAATGAAAGCCCAGGTGAGGTCTCTGCCCAGAAGCACTGATAATTGTTCTTAATTAGCCTTTAATTTCTTCCTTCCTTTTACTGCTTTTGTACAGTGCAGATACAAGAGTAGCAATGTAATGATCTTCTTGTGAAGAAGCCTTTCTTTCCAAGTGATTTCTCAGGAGCTTCTGATGGTGTGTTAGGAACCTGAGAAGAATAACTTGCTTCTAAGTGGCTAGGTGATGGTCTTAGAGGGATGTAGAATAGGGCAAATATTTTGCACTACATCATCATTGCTTCTAAAGTGTTAACTTGAATTCCTTGCCAGTCATATGCTGCAAGCAGCTAACAGATCCTGACTGCTGTACTTTTGATAACGGAAGTTGCTGTGTCTTAGAAGTAAAATTGTCTGTGACTGACATGTTTTGTTTCAGCTGCTAGGATAATAATTTATTTCTGTGCAAAAACTGAGATGTAATTATTCCTAATGTTGTCATGGTGACTTGTTTCTTGTACTGCTAGTCAAAAAGGTAGCTTCAGTAAATACAGGAAACTAAAACCAATTAATAATAAAAAGGATGACTTCTAGAACTGCACGCTTGAATGAAGAAGACGAAGAGATGTGTGTGAACACTTATTCCAATCAAAACAACAAATTTTCCAGCATGTTATTTCTGATCCTTTCTGTTCATTCCTCATCAGCATTCACAGAGGTACACATTGTTTGTGAGAACTTTTCTGAGAAAAGCAGTATATGAATATTTATGGGAATGACAAGAAGAGACATGCAACTGGATGTGCAAAATCTCTATGAGAGAGCTATGAGAAGCACTTGGGTGCCTATCATGTGATCTTGGTAGATTTTTGCACAGTTTAGCAGTATCTCGGGCAACAATTCCAGGTGCAAATGTAGTACTGGGTGATAGATCAAACCTTACAAGCAATAAGGAGCTAATAGTCAAAGAAAATAAACTCTGTGGAAATCCTTGGCTTAAATACCTTTTGCATAGAGAATTTAAGTAATTATGAAATAAACAGTAAACATGCATATTTGTCACTAGGCTGTTAGGGTACTCAGTGATTCTCCTGCGGCTCTGTTTAGGAAATGGATATTTTTATGACCCGTAAGGTCATAAAAATCTCCTGGGGGAAGCAGAACACAGACCTTGAGACAGAAGGTGTTTGTCTGCCTGGCCTGAGTTATAAGGAGCACGGAGGCGGCTGCTTGGCTAGGTTCACAGCCGACCTCCTCTAAAAACTACCTGAGGCCGGCTGCTTGATCAGGCTTGCAGCCAACTTAACCGCAGACACCCTCTAAACTAGTTTTGGAGGTAAAGCACCCGGGAAGGAGGAAGACGATGAGGAAGATAGGACACTCGGATGGAGGGCTGGGACCCCTTCCCCTCCGCACTGGTGCGTGTCCTTGCGCACCTGCAGAGAGAGTGCACAGCTAAACACCCCGTCGTTGTCCACCCCGTCGTGCCCGCGGCCGGGCCGGTCGCCTGGGTCGTGCTGACCTTACGTGCCAGGAAGCACCAGGTTTAGAGAGGACACTGCAGGGGCCAGGGGGAAGGAAACGCTCCTGACTTTGAGGCCTGCGCTGTCTCTGCGGCAGTCACTTAGCAACTCTCTCTCTCTGATCTGCTCTGTTCGAGAGGATATTCAGCTGCAGGATCCCACCGGCGGGTTTTGCCTTGTAAGTAGTTATCCATGCTTCGTTTCTTTTGCGTGTGTTTGCCCATATAAATGCTCGATGTAGCCACTTTGTTCTATGGGGTTATTGCCGAATCCCGAACCCATCCGGAACATGCTCTCACGCAGAAAATGAACAAACAGTAAAGCAGGGCAAAACCATGAGTCCCTAATTTATTTTTCAGATTCCAGGATTCTTTTCCTGTTTTTCCTCAGTACATATGGAAGACGGTGTGACACTGAAGGTAATGATTTCCGTTTCATCTCCCCACTGTCTCCCAACCAGTCAATAGCATAGTCATCCTGATACTCTTTGACCCGCCGTTAATGCTCATACACAGGGTCTGTATGCTGTTAACCCCTCCTCCCCTAAGCCTTGCCCATGGTTGCTTCTGAGCCTCTAGCTAGATCTGAATCACTGGTGAATTTGTAACATTTCTGCCCATCAGCTCAGGCCAATCTCTGTTTTTGTAGTGGTGCATGTTCCCATTGATGCAGTGCATTGTGCAAAATCATCTCCTAAACAACTTCTTGCAAACACTGTCTGACCTCTTATTTCATATTGAATGGCAAAGTGTCTATCTGAAACGAATTTTTCATTTTGAAAGGATGCTAATATCTTATCTGCTTTACTGTTTCTGAACAGCCCATTCTTCTTGTATTGTTTGAATCTACAAGCTCCACATTTGCTTTCTGCAAATGTGCTGTAATATCTGTTTAAATGAAGTTGTTTGTAAAGTTGCGCTCAACAAAAAGCCTACAAAAGGACCAAAGTTAGTTTAATGGAGTGTATGTTTGTAGGAGCATTTAGAAGTATTTGCTTGACACTGATGTCTTTGGTTCTTAGGTCCTTTTCTGTATGGGAGATAGAAGCAGGAACAGGAATGTACAAATTAAAGGTGGACAGAGTGCTGCCACCTTTTGGCTAAAAGTTAGGGAGAGCAGTTGCCAATACTGAGTTGGAGAGAAACACCATCTCAACAGTTAAGTAGCCGTGAAGAGACATTACCTAGGACATGATCTGTTTCACAAGAAAATTATTTCATGTAGCTGCTCTTCTTTCCTCCTTCTATGTTCGGTCCTTCCTCCCATTTGTTCCTGAGTTGCTTGTTTTTTTCCTTAATAGTTTTTGTAATGTAGTTTTTTCATATTTGTATCTGATGAAGGCCACTGAAATTCCTTACAGCATCCCATAGCCTTGAAAAGAGACGCTCTAATGCTTCACGTGGGAGATGCAGTGGCTTAAATCAAAGATGTCTAACAGCTGAGCAGTCTGTAGAAGATGGTGCCAAGGCTTGTCCAGGCATCTGACTATTATCCTTTGCCACTGTTTCATGTGGGCACTAATGATGCCATGGGAAAACTGAGCAACACCAAAAAAGATTTCAGAGCCCTAGGGATGGCAGTCAAAGGTCTGGGACCCCAGGTTGTGTACTCCTCTACCCTGCCAATGAGGGGAATAGATATGACGAGGAAAAGGTGGATATTGCAGATTAACTACTGGCTGCGCTGCTGGTCTTGGCAACAGCATTTTGCTTTCTATGATCATGGGATCATTTGAAGACCAACACATAGTGGGGAAAGATGAGAGCCACCTCAGCAAGAGGGGCACATATGTGTGTCTTTGCCAACAGGTTGGCCAGCCTGGTTAGGAGGGCTTTAAACTAAACAAGAAGAGGGAAGAGGAGTGTTACATGGACAGGGCAATCAGTGTGATGCAGCCAAAGTCAGAAGGCGTCCAGCAGGAGCATGGAAATGTGGAAGCGAATATAAGATATGATTATAGAGGGTCCTCTTTCACCCCTGCCAGGAAACCTGCAGGCTCAATTACTTCCCTAAAATGCCTGCACACCAATGCATGCAGCATGGAGAATAAACAGGAGGAGCTGGAGATCTGTGTGTGATCCCAGGGACATGATCTCATTGCAATTACAGAGACATGGTGGGCGATAGCTCACCCAGCTGGCATGCTGTCATGCAAGACTACGTGCTTTTTAGGAAGCACAGGCTGGGAAGGCGAGGTGGTGGAGTTGACAAGGTGGTGCTCTTTATGTGAGAGAGCAACTAGAATGTATGGAGCTCAGCCTGGGGGTGGATGATGAGTGAATTGAGAGCTTGTGGGTAAGGATTAGAGGGCAGGCTAGTGTGGGAGACACTGTAGTATGTGTTTGCTACAGGCCACCTGATCAGGATGAAGTTGATGAGGCCTTTCACAGGCAGCTGGAAGTAGCCTCATGGTCTCAGGCCCTAGTTCTCATAGGGGAATTCAACCATGCTGATATCAACTGGAGAGACAACACAGCCAGGCACAAACAGTCATGGAGCTTCCTGCAGAGCATTGATGATAGCTTTTTGACATAGGTTTGGATGAGCCAAAGAGAAGAGGTGGGCTACTGGACCTGGTACTAACAAACAGACAGGAACTTGTTGGAGATGTGAAGATAGGGGGTAGCCTCAGCTGCAGTGACCATGAGTCGTTGAAGTTCAGGATGCAACAAGGAGGAAGTAAGGCTATAAGTAGCCTTGCAACCATGGACTTCAGGAGGACCAACTTTGGCATCTTCAAAGACCTACTTGGAAGAATCCATGGGCTAGAGCTCTAGAAGGAAGGGGGCCCAAGAGAGCTGGTTAGTATTCAAGCAGCACTTCCTTCAAACACAAGATCGGTATATCCCTATGAGTAAGAAGTCAGGCAGGGGGGATAGGAGGCCTGCGTGGATGAGCAAGGAGCTCCTGGCTAAAACTCAAAAAGAAGGCAGTATACCGAAAGTAGAAAAAAGGAGTAGTCAGCACGGATTCACCAAGGAGAAGACATGCTTAACCAATCTGATAGCTTTCTATGATGGAATTACTGGCTGGGTAGATGAGGGGAGAGCGGTGGATGTCATCTACATGGGCTACAGCAAGATTTTTGATACTGTCCCTCACAGCGTCCTCCTGGGCAAGCTCCGGAAGTGAGGGTTAGATGAGTAGATGCTGAGGTGGATTAAGAACTGTCTGGGTGGCAGAGCTCAGAGGGTTGTGATCAGCTGTGCAGACTCTGGTTGGAGACCTGTAGTTAGCAATGTCCTACAGGGGTCAGTCCTCGATCCACTTCTGTTCAATTCATCAGTGACCTGGATGAAGGCACAGAGTGCCCCCTCAGCAAGTTTGCTGATGATACGAAACTGGGAGGAGTAGCTGATACCCCAGAGGGTTAGCTACTGGGGGTTGGCACCAGAGGACTGGAAGGAAGCCAACGTCACTCCAGTCTTCAAAAAAGGCAAGAGGGAGGAGCCAGGAAACTACAGGCCAGTCAGCCTCACCTCCGTCCCTGGAAAGGTGATGGAGGAGATTATCCTAGAGACCATCTCTAGGTATGTCAAGGAAAAGAAGGTGATCAGGAGTAGTCAGCATGGATTCACCAAGGGGGAGTCATGTCTGACGAACCTGATAGCCTTCTACGATAAGGTGACCAACTGCATGGACGATGGGAGAGCTGTGGATGTGGTCTACCTTGTCTTCAGCAAGGCTTTTGACACAGTCTCCCATAACATGCTCATAGGAAAGCTTAGGAAATGTGGACTGGATGAGTGGACTGTGAAGTGGATTGAGGACTGGCTGGATGGCAGAGCCCAGAGGGTGGTGATAAATGGGGCGGGACAGGTTGGACACCTGTGGCCAGTGGTGTTCCGCAGGGGTCAGTACTGTGGTGCTCTTCAGTTTGTTCATCAATGACTTGGACAAGGGCACAGAGTGCCCCCTCAGCAAGTTTGCAGGTGACACCAAACTGGGAGGAGTGGCCGACACTCCCCAGGGCTGTGCTGCCATTCAGAGAGACCTAGACAGGATGGAGAGTTGGGCAGAGAGGAATCTTACGAGGTTCAACAAGAACAAGTGCAGGGTCCTGCACCTGGGAAGGAATAACCCCAGGCACCAGTACACATTAGGGGTTGACTTGCTGGAAAGCAGCTCTGTGGAGAGGAGTTTAGGCAGTCTGCTTGACAACAGGTTAAGCATGGGGCAGCAATGTGCCCTCGTGGCCAAGAAGGCCAATGGGATCCTGACTGCCTCAGGAGGAGCGTTGCCAGCAGGTCGAGGGAGGTGATCCTCCCCCTCTACTCAGCTGTGGTGAGGCCGCACCTGGAGTATTGGGTGCAGTTCTGGGCTCCCCAGTGCCAGAAGGACATTGAGCTCCTAGAGAGTGTCCAACGGAGAGCCACAAAGATGGTTAAGGGACTGGAGCATTTGTCATATGAGGAAAGACTAAGTGAGCTGGACCTGTTTAGCCTGGAGGAAAGAAGGCTGAGAGGAGATTTGATCAACATGTACAAGTAGCTGAGGGGAGGATGTAGGGAGGATGGGGCCAGGCTCTTCTCTGTAGTGGCCAGTGATAGGATGAGGGGTAACGGGTGTAAATTTAAACACAGGAATTTCCACCTCCATATGAGGAAGAGCTTCTTTCCTGTGACAGTGAGAGAGCCCTGGAGCAGGCTGCCCGGAGAGGTAGTGGAGTCCCCTTCTCTGGAGATCTTCAAATCCACCTGGATGCTGCCCTGTGCCACGTGCTCTGGGTGTCCCTGCTGTAGCAGGGGGGTTGGACTAGATGAACTCTAGAGGTCCCTTTCAACCCTAAGCATTCTGTGATTCTGTGGGTTGCGCTGCCATCCAGAGGGACTTGGACATACTGGACAACTGGGCGATGCGAAACCTCATGAAATTCAAGAAGGCCAAGTGCAAGGTCCTGCACCTGGGGAGAAATAACCCCATGCATCAGTACAGGCTGGGGACCGACCTTCTGGAGAGCAGCTCTGCAGAGAAAGACCTGGGTGTCATAGTGGATGACAAGTTGACCATGAGGCAGCAGTGTGCCCTCGTGGCCAAGAAGGCCAATGGGATCCTGGGGTGCTTTATGAAGAGCATCTCGAGTGGATCGAGGGAGGTGATCTTGCCCCTCTACTCAGCCCTGGTGAGGCCACATCTGGAGTATTGTGCCCAGTTCTGGGCTCCACAGGACAAGAGCTACTGGAGAGAGTCCAGCGCTCTGACCTGATCAGTGTCTATAAATACCTCAAGGGAGAGAGCGAGGAGCATGGGACCAGCCTCTGTTCAGTGGTGAGCAGTGATAGAACTAGAGGAAACGGCCGCAAACTGAAGCAGTAAATATTCCACAGGAAATTAAGGAACAATTTGCAGTGTGCCCTCATGGCCAAGAAGGCCAATGGGATCCTGGGGTGCATTAAGAAGAGTGTCTCCAGCAGGTCGAGGGAGGTGATCCTGCCCCTCTACTCAGCCCTAGTGAGGCCACATCTGGAGTATTGTGTCCAGTTCTGGGCTCCACAGTACAAGAGGGATGTGGAGCTGCTGGAGAGAGTCCAGCGCAGGGCTACAAGGATGATCAGGGACCTGGAACATCTGCCCTATGAGGAGAGGCTGAGGAAGCCTCTCCTGTTCAGCCTGGAGAAGAGAAGGATGAGAGGGGACCTGAGCAGTGTCTATAAGCACCTCAAGGGAGGCAGTGAGGAGGATGGTGCTGGCCTCTTTTCAGTGATGGCCAGTGATAGGATAAGAGAAAACAACCACAAACACTGCACTCCAGAGCTAAGATGTGCTCTGAAGAGGAGATGTTGTATCAGTCTTGTTAAAATTTTATTGTAATAAACATTAGGCTTGAACTGCTGCTGCTTCCTCCTTGCATTCTTCAGAGACAAGGCATATGAACAGGGAAAAGCCATGTGGTGTTAGCATGTAATTTTACTTCCTGACACTATATGTTTAAATGCTTCTGATGTAAACTTTATGCAGCTTAGTCTGTAGAAGAAGACAGACTGTATATGTTATATATCTGTATATGTTATAAAGTCGGCACGATTGCTCCTACCCAGAGTAAGATTGCTGATAGTGGATAACTGAGAGGAAGCTACAAAGGAAACTTAGATGATATGCAAAATGCAAGATGTCAAGATCTGACACATCATTCATAAGAAGATATCTAATAACTCATAAGTGAATGTAAAGGTTATATCACTCCAAAAACATTGTGTATTCCTATCAATGAAGGATAATGAATGATTACAAATGTCCACAAAATGTGCACAATATAAGAAGGAAAACAAAAGTGAAGCACGAAATTAGATTAGAGAAGTAGAAAATAATGATAATGCTACTATACTGTCTATATATTATAATACCATTTGAAGGAATTTCAAAGCTCTATAGAAAGGATGGCTGCTTGCTAGCTCTGGTGGATGTAGGCTGGTTTACACATGTCTTTGCACACTGAACTGGATCAGGAACTGTATTGTTTTATTTTGGATTAGCTCCCAGATCCAGTTCACACACATGTATGCGTGGTGGCACAAAGGCAGGATGGGGACAAACAGTTAGAGGAGGTAGAGAATACTGCTAGCTCTTTATTTAGCAGTGCTGATCTTCAGGCTGGAGAGATGGGCAGAGAGGAGCCTCATGAAGTTCAGTAGAGAGAAGCGCAGAGTTCTGTACCAAGGGAGGAATAACCTAACCTCAGCTGCTCTATGATTCTGTGATTTATGCCACTTTAAATATGACTTATAACTATAACAATAATACATCTAGCCTGCCTGTGCTCATGAACTTGCTTGATCTTCCCATCAATATATATCAAACAAGTTTTTTACATCAGTTGTATTAATGAAGGCGTCAGAGCAAGGCCATGTACTGAGGAACCATGCAAATTGGTGAAGGAGGCAAAACCAGGAGTCTCTCAAGAGAAATTCTCAAGAAAGACTTTCTAGTCTCAGAAGTCTCAAAAGAAAGAGAAGATCATCTTTGCTGTCAATGTTTTCATAATGCAGTTGAAAAAAAAGATGACCTGGATCAAGCACAAGGTGTTGAGGCTGCCTCATGGCTCCAGCCTGAGTTTTATACTCCTAAAGTGAGGGTATTTATGAAAATAATCTTTTATGTTGTTTCTTCAGTGAATGCGAATGGAGTCCAGGACCCTTTTTCTTTCAGCAAGAGTATTAGTCATTAATTATCTAAGGAGGTAGGACTGGTCTCCTGACTTCTCATTAAAGGAAAACAGTCACACATAATTTTGTCCAGAGTCAGATCCTGATGAGTGCAAGATATGACTGAATCTGCTGCTGAAACAAGCCTACAGGGAGAGGGTAAGAGCCAGAACACAGAATATGTGCTATGTATTATTACCAGAAAGACCCTTGCTTTGGCAAGCAACATACGTGTACACACAGTTCCTAACTGCAGCAGGCTCTCTACTGTGCTATTGAAGGGGCACTTTTGTCTTGATTCTTATTTCTATCTTTGTGTATCCTGTGGCCAAACTTCTTTTAACAGGTCTGTCACTGCCATGTCTGCAATTCCTGCAGCCAGGAATACTACATGCCTGAAATGTCCACAACTTCTTTTTCCTTCTTTTTTTCTCTAGACTCCTTTTGGAATTTTGGTAAAGGCAGTCACTGTTCCAGCTTTGATTTGTTATGCTTTGGATTTTCGACTCAAATGCTAAAATTTTCTTTGTAACTTTGAAACCTGCTTATCTGCAAAATGCCTCAATACTCATCTAAAATCTATGCAAAAGGCTTTGTTAATTGATTTTCAGAAACTTAGATTGCAGAAAGTATTGATTCTGTTCTTTTTCCTATATTCTTGATCAGCTGTGCTCCTTTTTCTGAGTAAAAAAGCCAAGCAATAATGAGGAGAAAATACATCCTATTCAAATTATAAAGGCAAATTCTCCAAGATTACACAAAGGCATCAGGAGCCCATCTCCTGCTGAAGTATTGTGGGACTCAGATACATAATTGCAGGTTGCCTGTAAACATTTTCTCCCTTGCCATACATATTTTAAGGAATGTTTATACCAGAACAGGAGTAACTGGGTTAAAATAACCTCTGGGGCAGAGGTAGGTGATGATTATACAGATGTTTCATAAAAAAAAATCTAGAATGTCTAATGCTTACTCTGACCATATGCTTCTGAAGCCTTGCTCCTAAGGGTCTTATATTTAGAGTAAGCATTCTTGTGCAGATACTCTCATAAAAAATGAACAAAGCAGTTATCTCACATCAGCACTTACTGTGGCAGCCTACTGTGTTTTCAAATGCATGCATATAATACCATGCAAACAAGGAGTCTGAGATAGGAAAGGACCAAATATTTTACAGATGAACAGATCCCAGGTTGAGTGGCAGGGGAGCTGCATCGTGGTATGTATGCTGCTGTCTGGATTGAAGAGCACACGCATGTCTTGGCTTTTGCTTACTTATGGGTGCTGTGGTGACATAGGAAATAGCAGGAAAAATCCATGGCCTCTGGAATTGCTTCTCTAGCATGCTCCTGTGTAAATCTCTCCTCAGAACATGGGTTTCTTCAGCAAGAGGGTGGCAAATTCTGCTGGCTCTAATCATTGCTCAGAATACCCATTTGGAGGACTGGAAGAAAGATAGCATCACTCTGCTCTTAAAAAAGGTACAGATTAGGGTAGCCCTTTAGAGTCCCAGGCCCTAGGGACAAGAGAAGAAGCCTGGAGAGAGGAAGATTTGCTCTGGGTAGAGTAAGATTGGGTCAGAGAGCACCTAAGGAAACTCGATGCCCACATGGGCCCTGATGGGATGCACCCCAGAGTGCTGCAGGAGCTGGCAGATGCCATAGCTAAGCCGCTCTCCATCATCTTTGAAAGATCCCGGAGAATGGGGGAGGTGCCGGAGGACTGGAAGAAGGCCAATGCCACGCCAGTTTTCAGAAAAGGCAAGAAGGACCCAGGCAACTACAGGCCAGTGAGCCTCACCTCCGTCCCAGGAAAAGTGATGGAACGGCTCATACTGGCCGTTGTCTCTGGGCACACGGAGGACAAGAAGGTGCTCAAGATTAGTCAGCATGGATTCACCAGGAGGAAATCTTGCTTGACTAACCTGATAGCCTTCTATGATGAAATGACCGGCTGGATAGATGAGGGGAGAGCGGTGGATGTCGTCTATCTCGACTTCACCAAGGCTTTTGACACTGTCCCTCACAACATCCTCCTGGGCAAGCTCTGGAAGTGTGGGATAGATGAGTGGACAGTGAGGTGAATTAGGAATTGGCTGGATGGCAGAGCTCAGAGGGTGGTGATCAGCAGTGCTGAGTCTAGTTGGAGGCCTATAGCTAGCGGGGTCCCCCAGGGCTCAGTCCTTGGTCCAGTCCTGTTCAATTTATTCATCAATGACCTGGATGAAGGCACAGAGCGCTCCCTCAGCACCTTTGCTGATGATACCAAACTGGGAGGAGTAGCTGATACCCCAGGGGGCTGCGCTGCCATCCAGAGGGACCTGGATAGACTGGACAACTGGGCAGTGAAAAACCTCATGAAATTCAACAAGGCCAAGTGCAAGGCCCTGCACCTGGGGAGGAATAACCCCAGACACCAGTACAGGCTGGGGACCGACCTTCTGGAGAGCAGCTCTGCAGAGAAAGACCTGGGTGTCATAGTGGATGACAAGTTGAGGTAGCAGTGTGCCCTCGTGGCCAAGAAGGCCAATGGGATCCTGGGGTGCATTAAGAAGAGAGTCTCCAGCAGGTCGAGGGAGGTGATCCTGCCCCTCTACTCAGCCCTGGTGAGGCCGCATCTGGAGTATTGTGTCCAGTTCTGGGCTCCACAGGACATGGAGCTGCTGGTGAGAGTCCGGCACTACAAGGATGATCAGGGGCCTGGAACATCTGCCCTATGAGGAAAGTTTAAAACCCTCCTAACCAGGTTGGCCAGCCTTTTAGCAAAGAGACGTGGGCCCCTCTTGCTGAGATGGTTCCCATCATTTCCCACTAGCTGGTGGTCATAAAACAGTCTCATGGTCATAGAAGCCAAAACTCTGTTGCCAAGCCCAGCGTCGCAGCCTGTTGTTAATCTGCCATATCTGTCTTCACCTCCTTGAATCCATTCCCCTCGTTGGTAGGATAGAGGAGAACACTACCTGGGCTCCCATACCTTTGACGGCCATCCCTAGGGCTCTGAAGTCACGCTTGATATGCCTCAGTTTCCCCATAGCATCATTTGTGCCCACGTGAAACAGTACCGGGGGTAATAGTCGGACTCCTGGACAAGCCTTGGGAGCCTTTCTGTGACATCCTTTATTCGGGCCCCTGGCAAGCAGCAGACCTCTCTGGATGAGGGGTCCGGTGTACATATCGGTGCCTCTATACCCTGTAGCATGGAGTCACCCACGACGATCACCCGCCGCTTCTTCTGGGTGCTCCTTTTCTCCTTAGGGGGAGCTGTCTTGCAGCGTGGACCTGATTGTCTCTCTGTAGACAGCCCCCTAGACGGGCCTTGGTTCATGACCTCCTCTATCTGATCCCCAAGTTCCAGGGCCTCGTACCTGTTGGATGTGGTCACTGGTGGAGGTGAGGGGGGCTGTGGAAGGGTTCTCCTGCCACTTCAAGTAGGGACCTGTTTCCATTGTTGATTGTCCCTCGATACTGTTAATTCTGCTCCTTCTGCCCTATGGCAAGAAGGTACTAGATTTACAGACTGAATTGGGGAGTTCACAGAGTGGCTTTACTGGGAAGACTGCAGAACGCAGCTCCACCAGGCTATTTCTCTTTCACATTCCCTGTTGGCCCTCAGCCTTTCTACCTCCTCCTTCAGCTCCGCCACCAGGCTGAGCAGGCCGTCCACCTGCTCACACCTAAGGCAGGCTGTGTTTTCGCTACTCCTCGGTAACATGGAGAAGCTCAGGCATTCTCCACAGCCAGAAACCTGGACCGCTGCACGTTTCTGTGGCAGTTCAGTCTATGTCACCAGTCTTCCTGGTGGAAGCTCTCTGCCGAGTGGAGAACATGGCTTCACCTGATGTCCCGCTGGTGGAAGAGTCTGTGGAGAGGATTCCTTTCCACTCTTGGGAGGAGACTCCCTGCCTCCTACCTGCGCGAACTGCCGCGCTAACTGCCGCGCCACGCTCTGTTTGCCCGCTCTGTTTGCCCACTCTGTTTGGTCGCTCGCCCTCCCTGGGGGCGGCTTTTGAATTCCCGCCTGCCCTGCCAGCTCTGCCCCCGCTGAGTCGGAGCCGCCTCTGGCCGGGGGCTCAGCACTGCCCGCACGGGGGTCAGCGCTGGGGCTGCCGCTCGCTCTGTTGTTCACCTCTAGACAAGGAGCTCCGGCACAAGCGTCCGCTCCAGAGCGCTGCCCTTTGAGATTATGCCCTTCGAGAATACGTTTTTTATTACTTATCTGTTACAGTGCCATGAGGTAAGAAGCCACATGATTAACAGTTCCCATTATAACTGAATGACTTGGTCCTTTCTTGAGATCACTCAATTTTTTCACTTCTGCTTTAATTTCTTTTCAAATGCTTACTTAATGGATTGATTACAGGCTATGGCAGCATCTTGAGTCATCTTAGTTTTGTTCAGTAGTCTGGTGAGTCACAGGTCATCATGCTTTTCCCTAGCTTAGAGAATGCATTTTAAACAAAAGTATTTGCTGTCTTTGATTTTCAGCTTCTGACCTCCAAGTGGTCAGGCCTAGAGTAATCCCACACATCTTGTATGCATGAATGTTTGTACACTCAGCGTCAAATTCATGGCAAGGATCATTTCAGTTTTACTCACGAGCTTGTATCTTAAGATCTGTGCAGATATAAATACATTATGTTTAAGTTCACAACATGGTTTATAATTTTAATAAACCAACATAATTTTTTTAGAAGTCCTACAGGAACATCTAGACCTTTTTCTTTCTCACAGTCTCTCAGAGGGAGTGTTTTCAAAATTCCCTGTTTGGGCTAGCTGATAATATAACTAATGAATAAGCCTTTTGTGGTAATTCCTAGCAGTTCTTATAAACAGAAGTTACAATATGTACTAAATCATTCAAAAGGAAAAAGATAAGACACCAAATAAAGTAAATGCATTTTATTGTTGTCTCATTATAAGGGCTTAATCACTCCCAGCAAGGTAATATGTGTGTAGATACAAATATTAGATACTTTTAAAAAAAGCCTTCTGGGAAAAGGGACAAACCTGCAGATTAAATAAACTGTAAATTCCGCGGTAGTTGTTCCGCAGAGGCTAATGGAACAGTCACTGTATGCAAATATTTATTGAAGATGGACCCCTTCTGTTACTGATAATGAACTTAGTAAATGACCTCAATTTCTCATTGTGTACTGGCCGTTTCCAAAGGAGCAGAAAATCCTATTGATTATGAGAAAATGTTCAGAAAGTGTTTTCTGCAATGAGGAAGAATTGTCTATGCTAAAACAAAAAGGCTGCTGAATTTGGCTGAAAATTGGAGGCCTAGGAAGAAAGAGGGAAGAGTTAGAGCCATTCCAGATGCAGATTCCTGGACTTTGGTTTTGCTGTCTCCAGCCAAGGAACTTGCACAAGAAGCTGGGAGCACAATAGCATTTGCAGATGGTAGGTTCTAAAGTGAGGGAAATGAAGAGGCTGTTCCTTGGAGAGTTCTGCAATTACACACCTTTGGTATGCATCCTGGTGTCTGCGGCAAGGGTATACAATGGCAAAATCATGGCTCCCATACTTTGAATCCCCAGCTAAACAACGTCCCATCTCTTCTGCACACCGTATATGGCAAATAGCTGGAGCGTGCTTGCAGTTTAGTAGCTGTCACAGCATCCTGATAGACATGCCTTAAGGACTAATTAGCAAAACAACTTATTAACTAAAATATATCTGTGTTCTGATTTTTTTTTTTTTTTTTTTTTTTTAGAATTTAATGGTCAAATTGTCAGTTCTGCATGTGGAAGTCTACCTGATGCTTTTTTTTCCCCATACATGCCTCATACCTCATATGGAGGTGGAACTTCCTGTGTTTCAACTTACACATCTATTCCTTCATAAAACTTAGTTAATGTTTAGCCAATCTTTTTTGGTTGTTTTTGTTTTTGAAGATTGCACCAGGAGAACCAAGATGGCAGCAAAACTATATAAATCTTTTTTTTTTTTCCATAGGAAACTAGACTAAAAATATCCTAGAAAATGGTCTAGCTTACATTCCCTAAAGCAAGATCAGCTCTACTGACGGCCAGTGATTAACTACCATTTCTTACATACCTTGGGAAAAAGAGAGGTGATAAAATCTCACTTTTCAGTGCTGTAGATTCAAGGACATATTGTTCAGGGACAAAATGTTTTCTTTTTCAGACCATCTCCCAGTCTCTAGTTTCTCCTGTAGTGAAGTGTCTAGTTCACATGCAGCCAAGGCAGCTCTTTGAATATTAGATGGCAAGTTGTGATTGCAGGACATATAAAACATTCGTTAGAGTAGGCAGCTCTTAAGTAGAATATGTGCTGAGTGCTCCTCTTCTCTTGGTACTAGATGAAGCATTCAGAACAAAATTGGAAAGTAGCTTTAAAAATTAAAGAATTCACAGTCACTTTTTTAAGCATAAAGTGGAAAGTATTTCATTGGGAAATGAAATATACTTTTTCCCTCCAGGGAAAAATGAAAAATTACCACAAGATCATTCCCAACTATGAAGGATGAAAAAATCTGTGAAATCTTGGTTGCAGATCTCAAGATGGTCGTAACACCACCTTTCAAATAAAAGAGCAAGTCCTAGGTTTCTTACAAAAGAAAGCAGACCTCAGGTTTGTTGGCTTTTTCTTTCTTCCTCCAGGAGAATTGTGATTCTCAGTGGAAAACTGGGCGAGTGGAGAACCGCAGAACAGTAAGAGCTGAGCTAAAGGTTAATACAAAAGTGCTAAGCCTTCTGTGCTTGGAGTCAAGCCTGGAAATTGCCTGCTGACTACATGGATCGTTACCAAAGAGAGGTATATTATGGAGGGGATCTTGAGGATTCTGTGGGGGGAAAAAAAAAAAAAAAAGAAAAAAGAAATGAAAAAGGGAGTGCTGATATATTTCCCTCCGCTCTCCAGTGCAGAGAGTTGCACAGTTGTTCCCAAGTGGCATCCTGGCAGCATAACAACACATGCACGTATGCACACACTCACACACAGATGGCTAGCTTTACTTTTATGAGTAACTCTAGTAACTAGATGACCATACCACGTGATGGCGCTGGGTCTAGTTCTTTTCAATAGCACTTGTTAGGGATCTTGTGTGCCTATTACATACCCCACAAGCCTGTTTTGAGGTAAGCTTTCCACTAAGTCTGGACCTAGGCTGCAGCACAAGAACGTGCCAATTCCTGTGTCTCTCTCTGCTCTGGACATGCCGAATATACTCAAGGCTTTCCGACATAAAGAGTTGCGTATCCCAAACTTGGGTAAGTGTCAAAGAGTAATCTAATATAGGGCATACTTGTTCTGTCCTGCCTCACTCCTTCACGGTTCCAAGAATGCCACTATAAGTGGAAAGGATATATTTTTAATTGTGTATTTGTGAAACCCTTTGATACATACAAATTAACTTTGATCTCCATCTGCTAAATGAAAGGCTTTTGCCTGGATTTGTTGCAGAAAGCTCCCTTAAACACTGAGGGTGAAGACAAATACAAGCGTGATGGGGGCTATTAATACTTTCAACATCAAAGGGATAGAAACAGAATAAACTCTCAATACAAGGTTAAAGTAAAAAGAGCTTTCCAAATTTCAAGACGGGGAGACTGACTCACCATGAAAGATGTTCAGCAAGATCTCAGTGCAAAAGCTGAAATGATAGTTGCAAAAACAATTGCTGTTTGAAACTGGTTTGCTTTAAGTTGTCTTTCTGCTTTTACTGTGAGATAATGTAAGCTAATGGCAAAGCTTATATATTATGGAGGGATAGAGAGTTGCTTTCTGGCATCATCTACATGGTGATTCATCTACATGGTGGTTGGTTGTTGTATCCTACTCTTGCTGACTTGCCCAAGGGCAGCCAGGCTGGTTGTTTGCCCATGCGATTTTGCCAGATTGATCAGCCAGATTGATCCTCCCATTTTGCTCCTCTTTTTCCCTTTGTTCTTCCTCTTTCTTTCACCTGTGCAGTAAGCAGTCCAGAAAAGTGTATGCATTGATGTCACTGATGTTTTAAATGATGCATCTAGTTAATAGAATTTATCTGGACCTGAGAAAAATGCCTTAGCTCAGGCTGAGGATGCAGCTCAGTTTCAGGAATAGTTAGCAGCTGGGTGAACATTTTTTATGAGATCTTTAAATAGATGGACTGTATTGTTCAGAGCATGAAATGGAATAGGTAAAAAGCAGGCGCTTTTTCCAAGCTACTTGAAATTGTGCATTTTGGATGGGCAACCTTGTAAGAGCTGGACATTTTTAAGGTCTTGTAAAAGTATATGGAGAATGACTTCCTTAATGAACTATCTCATATTTCAGCATGTCTGGATGGAAGTAAAGCCCCTGCTCCATTCATTGTCTTTCCAGACACAATTAAATCAGATGAGATTATCATATGAAATGGAAATGCACACAAGAGAAATAGCCACTAAACAATGGTCATGGAGAACATGTAAAGGCTCTTCTTAGTTGGATGAAATTTGGCTTTCATAAGGTTTTGTTTATCCTTATTTTTTATTTATGAGGAAAGCCTGAGAGAGCTGGGCCTGTTCAGCCTGGAGAAGAGAAGACTGAGAGGGGACCTGAGCAGTGTCTAGAAGTACCTCAAGGGAGGCAGTGAGGAGGATGGTGCTAGCCTCTTTTCACTGATGGCCACCGACAGAGCTAGAGGCAACGGCCAGAAACTGAAGCATCAGAAGTTCCACATGAACTTAAGGAAAAATTTCTTGACAGTGAGGGTGACAGAGCACTGGAACAGGCTGCCCAGAGAGGTTGTGGAGTCTCCTTCTCTCGAGATCTTCAAAACCCCCTTGGACGCAGTCCTGTGCCACGTGCTCTAGGTGACCCTGCGTGTGCAGGGGGGTTGGACTAGATGACCTCTAGAGGTCCCTTCCAACCTTAAGCATTCTATGATTCTATGATTTGACCAAGACTGATATCTGTTTTCTACCCACCTCAGCATCTAATCATTAGTGGTTTTCCAGGAGAATGCTTTGGCTAGAAGAGAAGAATGGTTTCAGGGTGTAAGATGGAGTTATGTTCAGGCTGTATATTAGCTACACACATGACAAAGTTTTAAGTCTAAGAATATTTTGTTGTAGTTTAGAAATACCTGCTTAGTGATTTCACTTATTACAATATTACATAGCAATTGCTGTAAGATGGCAGTAATGTTATGTTTGTGAAAGACTTGGCTCCTGCAAATGAGCATGAGAGAAGTGGTATAAGAGATACTATTTTTCACAGCCTCGTGTGCTCACCCCTGTTAGCAGTTATGTGATTCTGCTCATATCTGTTTAATTAAGGTACTTATGTTATACTAAAGGAAAAGGAAGTTGTTTGCGGGGCAGAAGGAACTGATGAATAACGAGAAAAGTTACCAGCTGATATAGTCTAAAACAAAAGTTTTTGTTAAAGACTGTGCATTAGGACTGGGGATATTAATGAAGCCTGGTGCTAACTGTCTCTTGGCTCCATATTTCCATAGCCAGAGAATGCTTAAGGTTAGAAGGGATCTCTAGAGATCATCTAGTTCAACGCCCCTGCACACACAGGGTCACCTAGAGCACGTGGCACAGGACTGCATCCAAGCGGGTTTGGAAGATATTGGCAGAAACAAACTTATATCAAAGTTATACTTCGACACTGGCTTTCTAATGATTTAATATTTCAATTGCTAGGAAAGGAATGGTGCTTGGGGATATGTTATAAATGAAGTGACTCCAGCTGAGGGACCTGCTGCTTCTTTGAAAAATATGAATTCAGTGCTGCAGACCTTGACCATCTGGGGTGCAGTCCACAGTGATCACAAGTGCACCTTGTCTAGATCAGCTGCTGAAGTAAGCGGTGTGCTCAGCAAGCACAAAGGACATCAGTGTGGGCATGTGCATTTGAAACAGGCGATAAATAACTCAGCGTGCCCTGCTTCTGAAGCAGCCTCTCAGCATTTAAGCCTTGCTTATAAGAAACCTTGAGCCAATTAAACTAACACCAGCTTTTTAATTTCTTTTGTTAGACTGATGCAAAGTTCACTGTGCATAGTCATAATTTAAATGGAGCTTAGTGTAGCTTTCACTAAAACTGCATATTTCCACCTCTTCCCCCCCAAAAATTTAAAAAATAAAAAGAGAGAGAATTAGGAGGAAACTGTTCTTAGCAACTCTTCAGATCTTCCCTAGGATATGGCAGGTTGCTCCTGCACTGGTCCCTGAATTCCGCTGTGGCTGCTGTGGCATTTGCTGAGTGTGGAACCAAGAGCTGAGATGGATCCTCTAGAGCAGAGAAAGTCCCGGCCTTGGGAGCTGCAAGGGAAAGCCCAGTTGCTGGGCTGCTTAAAAGGTTGCACTGCTGCTGAGGAATGGAGACATGAGCCACTGATGCTTAAGGAAACCTTTTTCTTTAGAGGGGAGTAGAAATTTTGTGTGAACGTCCACTCTGAGGACTTTCTCCTTCCATGGTGCTCGTCAGCAGCCAACACTGCTGAAACCCCAGCATTGCAGACAGCTGCTGTCTGCAGCAGTTCTTGCTGGAGGTTGGTGAGGAGACCTGCTTGTGCCATAGAGCTTCTTGGGTCATGCTTTCTCAGCGAAGGACCAGCAGCTTGTGGCCCTGTGACTCCCTTTGTGCTGCAGGCACCAAGCTGTGCCAAGCTTTGCTCCATTCAGGAATGCTAATGGTGACTCATGTGGGAGCAGGACCTGGCAAGGCCTGATGCTTGCTCTGTGCCTCTCCAAAGGCAGTTCCCCAGGGCCGTATGTGTAATAAGCTGGCCAGTGGCCTGTCTATTCCGTCAGTCCTCAAAAGCATCCCATGTTGTCCCACCACACCACAGGCTACCAGAAGATGTTGATACATTCTTCTCAGGTGCAGGAATGTCAGCCTTGCCTTAGGAAGAACTATCTGGGGATTACCATTTTTCCCTCTGACTTTACTGCTTTCATCTTAATTCTTTTCAGCAAATAAGTACAGCTTTGATTCAGTGACTTTACCCTCAGGAGATTTTCAGTGTGGAAAGAGGGAAACAAGCCTTTCTTCTCTCTGTCACACTCCATTGACTTCAATGTTACTGCATGAAGTTTCCCCTCTCAGTTACCATGGCCCATCCACTGTGCACATCACATGAGTTCTTATGAGTTTCTTGGGGAGAGAAACAAGTGTTTCAAAATTCAGAACAAAGCTGTGATTGGCCCTAGAAAGAAGGAAAAAGGGAAATTTTCTTGCTCCTTCTGCTGCCTGCAGGGGATCCAGCAGTTTGTTTTCGCGGAGGAGTGCAACGGGAAAGCTGGGTCTAACGACCTACCAGACTACTCATTGTTATTCTAGTTTCTGTTTTTCTTTGTTTTCTAGGTTTTGTTTGTTGCAGTTAACACTAAGACTTCCTGAGATGAATCAAGGCAACCATGCCAAATTAAACAGCCTTTAAGCAGTGACAGGCAGTGCCATATGGCTCTCATTCCTTACTTTTCTGTGTCCAAAAGCCTGTCAAACCATGGGGCTTAGCACTAGTGAAAATGGATAAGTGAGGAATAAGACAAGAGAAAATGATGCATATGGAAGGGATCATTGCTCAAATGTCTTCCTCTACTATGAAAGAAGAAGTATGAGAAGGAATTTTCTCCTGAAAAGAAAGTTCTTAGGGCAATCTTTTGTCTAAGTATCTCATGCTTGTCTGCATGTAGTCCTAGTGTCTTACAGCTCAGCAAGTTTATTCTTTTTCAGTGATATTGTTTTTCAGGAGCAGCCCTCTGGAAGCCCAGACCCTAGAAACCAGAGAAGGTGCCTGCAGACAGGAAGACTTGCCCTGTGTAGAGGAAGATTGGGTCAGAGAGCTCTTCGGGAAACTTGACATCCACAAATCCATGGGCCCTGATGGGATACACCTGAGAGTACTGCAGGAGCTGGCGGATGTTATTGCTAAGCCACTCTCCATCATCTTTGTAAGGTCCTGGAGAATAGGGGAGGTGCCAGAAGACTGGAAGAAAGCCAAAGTCAGGACAGTTCAAAAACGGCAAGAAGGAGGACCCAGCCAACTACAGGCCAGGCAGCCTCACCTCCATCCCTGGAAAAGTTATGGAACAGCTCATCCTGGCTGTTGTCTCCAAACGTGTGGAGGACAAGAGGCTGCTCAGGAGTAGTCAGCATGGATTTACCAAGAGGAAAACATGCTTGACTAACGTGATAGCATTCTATGATGGAATGACCAGCTGGATAGATGTGGGGGGAGCGGTGGATATCATCTATCAGGGCAACAGCAAGGCTTTTGACACTGTCCCTCACAGTGTCCGCCTGGGGAAGCTCCAGAAGTGCGGGATAGATGAGTGGACAGTGAAGTGGATTAAGAACTGTCTGGATGGCAGAGCTCAGATACCCCAGAGGGCTGCGCTGCCATGTCCTGGACATACTGGACAACTGGGCAGTGAGAAACCTCATGAAATTCAAGAAGGCCAAGTGCAAGGTCCTGCACCTGGGGAGGAATAACCCCAGACACCAGTACAGGCTGGGGACCAACCTTCTGGAGAGCAGCTCTGCAGAGAAAGACCTGGGTGTCATGGTGGACGACAAGTTGACCATGAGGCAGCAGTGTGCTCTTGTGGCCAAGAAGGCCAATGGGATCCTGGGGTGCATTAAGAAGAGGATCTCCAGCAGGTCGAGGGAGGTGATCCTGCCCCTCTACTCAGCCCTGGTGAGGCCGCATCTGGAGTATTGTGTCCAGTTCTGGCTCCACAGTACAAGAGGGATGTGGAGCTGCTGGGGAGAGTCCAGCGCAGGGCCACAAGGATGATCAGAGGCCTGGAACATCTGCCCTATGAGGAGAGGCTGAGGGAGCTGGGCCTGTTCAGCCTGGAGAAGAGAAGGCTGAGAGGGGACTTGATCAGTGTATATAAATACCTCAAGAGAGGGAGTGAAGAGGATGGTGCTGGCCTCTTTTCAGTGGTGGCCACCGACAGAACTAGAGGAAACGGCCACAAACTGAAGCAGTAAAAGTTCCACAGGAGCTTAAGGAAAAAATTCTTAACAGTGAGGATGATGGAGCACTGGGGCAGGTTGCCTATAGAGGTTGTAGAATCTTCCCCTCAGGTGATCTTCAAAACCTGCTTGGACACAGTCCTGTGCCACATGCTCTAAGTGACCCTGCGTGTGCAGGGGGTTGGACTAGATTATCCCTTCCAGCCTTAACAATTCTATTATTCTATGATTCTACGAACAATTAATAATTGCTGTAAGCCTCTAATACCTGGCTGTGATGTTACAAAAAAAGTGTATTTGGTGTCTTCAACTGTGCTAAAGAGGATGCCCATGGTTTTTGTGGCTAGCAGTTCAGGCACAAATAAATGACTTAACAAGTTATGATGTGTGAACTGAGCTGCCATAAGAGCCCATGTGCAAGCTAAAAGCACACGGGGATAGTTGCAGTAGTAAAGTTGATGCACCATTGCTTGTAACTTGCCTGTGCAACTGCTCCTAAGGCAAATAGCCAAGTGCTTCCTTGAGACACCCTTGATAGAAGAGGCAACTGGGATTAAAAGAAAAAATAGTTCTGCATGTCAAATGCCTTTATTAAGAAACACTGCCGTAAGGCTTGATTTGGCTCTTGGAATGTGCCGAGTATCCTCGAAGCAGTGGATGAGCAATACAGGGACTCATCTGGTTTTCAGTGAGACAGGCTGGGTGGGAGCTGGTGTGTAAGGATGCACTGGATGGAGGGTGCCAGCTGCCTCCTCAGCTGTGGATCCTCTGTTACTTAGCAGGAGCAGGGGTGGATAGATAGAAAAGAAACTGGAGAAAAAAATACAGGAGATTAAACCCCACACTTTTTAAAGACTAATTGCTGCCTTCTGACTGTGTTTTAAACTTCACTGAGATGGCACATCGTTCTCATTCCATGTGTTCCCTCTCAATCTTCTTCAAGGCCTTTTATGCAGATAGAAGTTTTTTTTTAAATTTGAGACTGTATCTACACATTGTGAAGGGCAGAAACTCCATCCAGGGGATTATAGTCAATGTTTGCCAGAGCTAGGATGGAGCTTGGCTTATTCTGTGCCATAAAAAGAAGGAAGAGGCTTCTTAAAGAAAACTAATTGTATTCCAGAAGGTCCTTCTTCTATATACAGAAATGAAGCAATAAGACTGCACAAGAAAACGGGCACTGCCATGCAGAGTTGTGACCTGGGGACCTTTATCACAGAACAATCAAGCCAGTGTCTTTTGTACTGATATAATATTATTTTTCCTTCCCTCTCCCCTTTTCCTTAATTGGATGTCAGCCACATGACAAGGTTATTCTGTTAGACAAGCTGGCAAATGACAATGACAGGATTATAATTAAGTGCCAAGACATGCAGCCAACACAATTACCGTGCTGTTATTACACTGGATGATGTGCTAAAGAAGCTCATAAAAATGTTGTTAAGAATATAAATCATGGGACATGTATACAGTTGGGGAAGAAAATGCTTTCCCCCCGTTTTAATACCAAATGTCCAAGCACTGTTAGATAACTTTAATGAAAGATGTTTTCTTGCACTGACAGCTTTTTTTATTTTCAAATAGTTCTAGGAGGAAGCAGGGTTTCTAATCAGCTTTTGTGCATGGTGCTGCATATCTTAATAATTTTTAAGATGAGATTATTCCCTCCAGATTCAGCCATTGCTTTGCTTTGCTTCTCCACCGTTGTCATGTTTGGCCAAATCTAACCATCTGTCAGGCTTCCACAGGCTTTGTTCAGGTTTCTATCACTCCTGGCAAATGTTAACCTATTCTGATGACTTTCTTGGTTGTTTTCTTGGTAAATTGTTAAACCGAAGCAGGACTGATACGTCTCACAGAGGGCAGAAGACCCAGGGAACTCCGAAGAAAGATGCCAATTACACAAATGCTGATTAATAGTAGATGCTTGTCTTTTATTCTCCAGATGATTAGTGAATCAGAGATTGCTGTGTGTCAATGTTTAGCTTGAGTCAAAAAAAATTGACATTAAGTTTAGGGAGAAGCTGCTTTGTTACTCAGTTCAGCAGATGCAACAATCAGTTCTTTGCCCTCACAGCTTGTGGGGCTAGAGTCAAATGTCCATATTTAAAAAAACCAAACTTCCCAAAGTAAGATTGGTCAGGAAAAACTCTGATGCTTTCTACAGACAAAAGCAGTGCTGGAATCATAATACTTCACTAATTGCTGTTTCGATAATATTTTGCGCAGGACCATCTTCTTTCTAAAAAACTACCATTCTGATATTATCAGAAAAGAGAAAAAAAACTTTTTAAATGTTTTAATTGAAATACATTTCTGTTGTACTGTACAAAGCGCACATTTCAAATGGTCAAGTTTAATGTTTGAAATCCTAAATCTTCTCTTTCGATTTTTTGATACAAACATTTTGATAATCTGAACTATTTGAGGATATTTAGGATATTGAATTCTAGACTAACATGCTAAATACTGAGCTCGTAAGTGCTCAGGCTCTCCTCAGCTATTCCTCTTTCAAGGCTGATCACTGACAGCTTCAGTGAGAATGAAAGAGTATGAAAACTATAGACTGGTTCCCAAACTGCCAAAGGCCGGCATCTTTTGAGCCGTTTTACAGGACTGTGCCCTGGGTCCTTCGGACTATTCATCTTCTTAAACTGAAATAAAAGCCAAAAAAAAAAAAAAAAGGGTGCTTCTGCCAAGCCTGTACTGGAACAAATTTTGAGGCATTGCCCTGGCCAACCAGATTTACAGTCCTGGTAGTTAATAATTAACATAACTATTTGTAAATGAAGTGCTGCCTAATCTCAGGTCCAGGGAGTTTCATCAGTTAAATCCCTTCAGACATTAGTGGTCTCTCTTTCTCCTGGGATGCCCAATACGTATTTGGGGAGGACAGCCTGAGCGGGCTCTGACAGGCAGAGAAGCTTGTGCGGCTGGAGCAAGAACAAAGACTCTGTCTGCTCTGGCCCCTGGGACAGAACATTATTTATCCGCAAGCTGCCCTGGTGGCAAAGGGTTGCCTGAGGCAACTGCTAAATCCCTCTGTGATAAAATGTTCTAAAGGCCATTGGTAAAACCAGCTGGAGTCAACATGGCCTTTTCTTGCTGGATATTCTTATCACACTCAGCCCTAGGTAATGGAAAGAACTGCAGTGACGACAGGACTTTAGCATTATTTATTATTATTTTGAACATACTCTTTTATAAAAGCCAGGGCAAGAGGGGGCTGCTTGACATCCCAGTCAAATCCCTTATTTCATATCTTAAAACATGATGCGGAGCCTGAGGAGGAGGAGCAGCCTGACTGGCAGCTGCAGGCAAAAGCTTTAAACAGAAGAGGAGCTGTTTATTCTGCACTGGTCTCCTGTAGGAGCATACAGCTCTGGAAGGTGTCAAATATGCCCTTAGGTGCTGGGAAGGGTTTGAACATACCTTTTTTTTAGGGATTCAGGTGCAAAGTGAGAACTCAGAGGTCACTCTCGTAAAAATGGCTCTATTGCACTGTGTCTGACTAAAGTGAGTGTATTTGCACAGGACAGTCTCTGTGTATGTAAGGACACAGTGTTCATGTGGGATATATTTGCCTGGGTCAGTTGTGGGTTCATGCCTTGCACAGGATCTGAACTTTGGCTCGATGGATAGACTCTGAAGTTTGTGCCTACATGTCAGAAGCAGAAGAGACTTTCCTCACATGGTGGTCACAAGGTCCCTTCCCAAGCAGAAGGAGTTGGCTTCTACCTCTGTTGTTGCCATGATCTGAGTGCCAATAGCAATAACTACAAAGTGCCACATAGCCATGGTTTTCTTGTAATTTCTATGGTGTCCTGCATGTGCGAAGGGGTAGGAACGAGACAGAGAAGCCAGGTGTTCTCGGTGCACAGTGCTTCTTGACTGCAGCCAGAGATGTAGGAAACCCTGGCTGCAACTTGCAGAGCCCTCACACAGCTGTCAAGGTGGCCCTTCTGTACACCCTGCTCAGCAGATGCTCTCTTTGGATCTTGGTGCCTTTGCAACGCTGTGGCTGCCTTCTGTTTCTGGATCTAGTCCACCTGGAGCAACCTGTTTCTGCTGATCGTGGTTTGCTGTTTCTGGTGTATTTTTGCCAGTAACTGGCAACTGGGTGGGTGAGTTCTGCTCTTGATGCTGGATGTCAATAAGCTGCCATGGTGATGGAGTACAGAACTGGTTTAGGTGTCTACACCAAATAAACAGTGCTTGCATAGCCTCTGAGGAGGAGATCAGTCAGCCTCTTTCCTCTGCCATGCCTGACATCTGTCTAAGTTTTAACGACAGACCTCCTTTAAAGTGATTTAGAAGCAAGTGATTTAGAGAAGTGATTTTAAAAAGTAGCAAGTGGAGAAATAAGCCCTCTCTACACCCCATCTTCTGTGTGTTAATGAAACTGCACATAGTACAGTGAAATTGAGAAAATCCAGAGAGTTGTCTTGTTTGCTGATTGTCACTCATTTGCCTTGTGGTTGTGCTTAGAGGACCTGTATGGGCAGAAGAACATAACTTTGCAAGGTGATTCACAAGAAAATCAGACCAATCACGCATAGACTTCTATTCTGTTTTAAAGGCAAAACAAACTGCTTCAAAGCCAAGTATGAGAACCCTATGGAAGCACAGAATCACAGAATGCTTAGGGTTGGAAGGGACATCTAGAGTTCATCTAGTCCAACCCCTCTGCTACAGCAGGGATAGCCAGAGCACGTGGCACAGGGCAGCAACCAGGTGGGTTTGAAGATCTCCAGAGAAGGAGCCTCCACAGCCTCTCTGGGCAGCCTGTGCCAGGGCTCTGGCACCCTCAGAGGAAAGAAGCTCTTCCTCATATGGAGGTGGAAATTCCTGTGTTTCAACTTACACCCGTTACCCCTCGTCCTGTCACTGGCCTCCACAGAGAAGAGTCTGGCCCCATCCTCCCTACATCCTCCCCTCAGCTACTTGTTCATGTTGATCAAATCTCCTCTCAGCCTTCTTTCCTCCAGACTAAACAGGCCCAGCTCACTTAGTCTTTCCTCATATGACAAATGCTCCAGTCTCAGATCTTGCCCATATATATTACATCACTTTCTCGTTAATGATTTACCACTAGTTTTCAAGCGTGATGAACAAGGTTTAATACATGTGCTACAATATTGTTGCTGTAATTGAAATCTCGGGGTATTGTCTATTAAAGTAAATGTCAAGATTCCTTTCAAATCTTAAGTTTCTTGCCCTCTTGGGGATCTGCTAATTATGCTTGAACTCATCTGTATAGATGCAGAAAAGTATTCTCTGAGTTACTTCTGTATTTTTTACTTTCCCGCCTTTCATTTTCTGCAGTTTTCTTTTGTTTGTATTAATCAGCAAAATTAATTGATTTAAATATAAAATATATGTCAGCAAAAATAACTGATCAGCACTCAACTGTTTCTTGTTTTATGTAAAATTAGTTAAATTTATAATTTGTGTCAACATTTTTGAGCAATTACACTTTTTTTCTGGTTTATCATCATGGGCATTTTCATGGTCTTTTATTGTTCTGTTTATTGTATTGTTATTGTGCCAGCTCTGTAGTCAACGTTTTGAGCTGGGATGACCGCTATGGCTATAATATTCCAATTAGACATTAATATCAGTGTGTCAAAAGACATGATTAATTGCCTTGAGAGACTTAACTGATCTTTCTGTCTTGTCTGTTTTATTCTGACTCCAGAAGACCTCCTTACTCTGTTCTTTTTCTCCAGTATAATTAATCTTTATTCTAAATATTGAAACCTCTTTGGTTTCCCCTGGTTCAGAAGCTGGATTAGAGAAGCCACAGTATTATTGTTCTCTCGTGGTAAAACTGAGCTACAGAAGAGCAGACGCAGTGGGAACAAGTCTGTCCACTGAAGAACCCACCCATGCAAAACTGTCATATGCTATGTACCCACATAGGAGAAAATTACATATCCTCATCCAGGAACAATCCTAGCAAAGGGTTGAGAAGAATAGAAGGAAAAAAGCATACCATGATTCCTGCCCAAGCTTATACGAAAGCAAGAGATCAGTGCTGCAAGAATGAGAGAAGCATTTGTTTCATACTGCATTTCACTATCCAGCTCCTCTCAGCATATGGATAGTCCTGGTGGAGAACTTGCTGGCCTGGCTAGAGTTCAACACTGGGAAGCTAGTGCCTGAAGCAGCATGACAAGAATGTAATAAGGCTCACAGATACCTGTCGTGAGGGTATCCGAGACTGTTGTCCTTCTCCAGGAATGAAGGTGGTTCCTAAGCACCTATATTTCCTACTCATTTTGCCTGCCATATTCCACTCTGGCTCCTTAGCACTGTGCTTCTGAATTATGTAAGTTTGTATATTAGACACTGTATTAAATTGCTCCCTGTATTCTTCCTTATTTCACGCAAAATGAATCCTTTCACCATCATGGTCTTATTTTCACATTGTGCTCTAGTTTCTATTAAGTATCAAGCTGTGAAATGGCAGGAAAGGAGTGGAAGAGGACCAGCAACCGGTTCATTTTGAATCCCACCCACTCTGCTAAACTAGATGATAGCAATCATCTCAGATGTGCTTTATCAGGTTCCTAAAAACTCGCTGTTTTTCCAAAGTGTTCCAGTCCTTCGCAGAAGTCAGAGAGTCCTTTTTTTTTTTTTTTTTTCTTGTCAGACTAGGAATCACTAGCAATGTTAGTTGCAAAGCTGAGACTGAGAAGGCGCAAGAATGGCTATACTTAGAAGTGATGTATTGTCCCTTCCCTCCCCAGGATGAAGCCCTCACGCCTGCATATACACAGTGGTTGTGCACAAGAACTTTCTGGTCTGCCTTCCAAAGAACCTTTCTCTGACCTACAGCAAGAACTGAACTCGCAGGCACTTCCTTGGCTTTCTTCTTCCCCATTTTGACAGCTGTAATTCTATCCGTTTTACAAGGACAAAACAGACAGTCAGAAGGATCAAACATCATTATTCTGTCACCCTCAGTCATAAAGAATAGTGTGAATTGGACAGGGAAGTTGGCTGGGGTCTGATTTTGAAGGAACATGATCTTCCCCTAGTTGCAGAGTTTAAGAGGAAAAAATTGCTAGGTAGTCTTGCAAAACCCTGTCCTTTGCAGTGCTTCAGTTGCTCAATTTTGGAATATAAACAACTCAGTCATATGAAAGGAACTGCCTATTTCTGTAGGTCTTTAGAGTGCTAGGACTACTGGGACAAATTAACATAATGGGATAAAAATGGGTGTACAGGAAGATTGGTTTTGACAGATCTGTATGTAGATAGGCTGAGTAGTTAGAACTGCGACTCCTTTATACAGCCATACTCTCTGGGATGCAGGTGGTCAGCTGTCCAAGGCTACGCTAGGAAAGGGTAAGGCTGATGTTAAAGTTTTCTAAAAATCCTCCCAACACACTCTGTTAACTGAAGTTCTGTTGAGATGCAGGCGTTTTAATTGTGAGCCCAAAAACCCGAGAGTTTTAGATGAAGACAAATGGAATATATTCTTTCCTTGCTTTACTGACAGCATCCATTTCAAATTGGAGCAGATGCAGTACTTTTTTTCAGACATTGTCTATCAAATGTAAGTGCAGTCTTTTGAACCACTTCTGAAAAATCAAAATGTTTAATCTAAAAAGACTTGAAACATAACATCAACTGATCCGTTCCTCCCCTCTCCCCCCTTTTTTCTTTTTTCTCACAGGACTGACTGATGATGCAATGCAAATCCTTATAGTTTTAGTTATTGTAAAAGTTTTTTTTTGGTAAGAAAATTAATTCCTCACAAATATTAGCCTTTCCTTCTTTGCTTGTACCTATTTGTGACAAGCTCACACTGATTCATGCTTTACTGGCTGTGCTGTTCTTTTCACGAATGGAAATACCTTGTTAGAGTAATTGATTAAATTAATCACGAAAGACATCTAATAACTTTTAAATAGGTCATGTGGCGGTGCACATGCTGAAACCAAAACACTGCCAACTATGGTGCTGTACCCTGGGTTCTGCCTTGATTCTTCTTTGCAGTTTTACATCTTCTTACCCCATCAAGCTCTTGCATGTTTTTGAACATGGGTCTAGTCTAGTCTGATAACCTTTCCTAAGGTTTTTCACTTTCATCTGCTTTCTTTAGTAAAAGAAGTAAGTATAAGACTCTGCACTGGGCCCATTATAGACTAAACTGACTGCATGAAACCCTCAACCCTCCATTTTAATAGCTGAGGTCCCTTTACATCTGGTATTAGCAAGATTTATTCTGTTAAAAACATTATTTTATCTTTAATGTAACACATTCTTGATGTTCATAAACATGTCAGGTCTCTTCTTGTTTCCTAAGTTCCAAGCCTTGGACATCATGGAAGGAGAGTCCCACAGAGTTCTTAACATATGGGAAAGGAGAGTTCCCTGAATTTGGCACTCAGCATGATAATGTTGCACCGATGTTTTCCATGTTCCTGTGTTGGAAAACAGCTAAGACAAGTACTCATCCTCTCTTTCCTGGATCTCTCAGGACTCTGATTTACCTGCAGCTTAGTTCCTCCTGCTCATTCCTTTTCCAAACTAAATTCATGTCCGTGTTTTCTCCCTGTAAGATTGGAAAATCATCATTCACTGTTTTGTGAATCTCTGCCAAGTCCATGCTAGCTCTTCAAAGGGGCTTGGTGATATAACAGGTAAGGTCCTGATTAAGTCAAGCCATTGGACTGTACTCTTTAGTAATATTTGCCATTCATTACATACACTAAATTGTTGTTGGTCTTAGAACCAAAGATATGAATTGCTGGAAGATTGTCATCCTTAGAGCCTGGCATGGCAGGGTTTTGAGCATGCTGAAATCCATGCTGTAGACCAGATCTCTATGAAATAAGGACTAAATGCTGATAATGTTGAAGAAGGAGTAGCATTCCTCAGCCTCTGCTCATTTCAGTTCTTGATACACCCTCTGTAAACGTGTGCCCTTTCCCGAACAATCCTGTCACTCTGATGCATTGCCAATGAAAGGTAAAGCGATATGGGGGAAATACTACCACATTCAGAGATGCCTGGGCTTTCTGCTTATTAAAGTCCATTAAATTTGGACCCATTGTTATAGCATGCAAATTTCTTAGCTATAAAGAGAGGAAAATGCACGTATTTTTCTTTTCATAATCGTTTTTGTTAGTCATAGGGCAGTTGGAATAGTGCTTTCTCTTTCACATGAAAACAAAGACATAAAAATAGCTCTTTAAAGCCTAGAACAGTGACAAGAGGCTCTTTAAATAAAACCCTCAAAATACTCAAACTGGCTGCTTCAAATAGATTCACTGCCTCCACTCTTTTCCAGACGTTGCTTTTATCAGATCCAAAAGTAAAGGGCATTTAGTCAGAAAACTTTTTTGTGATGTTTTTCTAACAATTGGCTGTAGTGCCATAGCTAAAATCTAATGTCTGTATGAGTGTATGTACACACAATTTCCACTGCAGTTTTCATCTGATGTGGTCATCTTCATTTCTTGCCACTGCTGTTAAATCACTGCTGAATTTCCTTGTAGAGAAGTCTGCATATTGCTGATAGATGAAGTGATTCCTAATAATACATTGTCCGTGATACCTGTTGGCAGGATACTGGACCCGAACATCCTCTCGAGCTGGCAGATCAGGGAGAGCTGCTGACCGGCTCCCGCGGAGACAGCGCAGGCCTCAGAGTTGGGGTTTCTCCTTCCCCCCTCTCTCCTCACTGTCCTCCCTATGCCTGGTGCATCCTGGCACGTAGGGTCAGTCTGATCCAGGAGGCAGCCCGCGGGGCGGACAAACTCTGCCTTTAGTTGGGCAACTCTCCCCCCGGGGTGCACAGGCGCGTGTGCCACTCGGGGTCCCAGCCCTCAGTTCGAGGGTCCTGCCTTCCTCCTCTTCTTCCTCATTTCCCGCGTGTTTGGCCTCCAAAGCCAGTTTGGAGGGCGTCTGCAGTTAAGCTGTCTACGAGCCTGGCCAAGCGGCCACTTCAACAGGTTTCGGGGGGGCTGCCTGTGAACTGGGCTGAGCAGCTGCCTCCCTGCTCCTTATTGCTCAGCCCAGGAAGGCAAACACCTTCATTCTCAAGGTCTGGACTCTGCTTCTCACAGGAGATTTTTATGACTCCTACAGATCATAGAAATTTCCATCTCCTATATAAGTTCACAGTTCAGAAATATGGGCTGAATAAGGCTGCATCCTTGATTTCCTATCAAGCACTCTGGTATCCCAGATGCATGTCCTCATTCCTGAAAACGAGAGTTTTTTTCTCCTTTGTGGCTAATGAGAAGTCAGTGCTTGGACAGTGGCTATGGGTATATCAGCGCCTAGTCAACTGTGATACCAGATCTTCTCTGTAAATATTTCCAATTCAAGGAAAATACTGGATTTGAGCAAAGAAATAGGTCAGAGAAATGAAAACATTTCCAGGTTGGCAGAGTGTTACACCTGAACTGACTGCTGCTGCCATTCTAGCATCTGCAGCAGAGTAGTGGCTTGAGTATGAACTTGTCAAATCTAGTTTTGATTTCTGGTTCTTCTGCAAATTCACAGCGTAGATTTTGGAAGCTGCTCCCTGAGCATGATCCAAAACCCAGTGACGTCAAGGTGAGTCTTTCCTGGAACTTAAATGAGGTTTAAATAGGCTCTTTAGGTCTCTGTTTCTAGTCTATGACATGGCAAATGCACTCTCTCTCATATGTAAGTCAAAATCTTCATGACAGGGTTTGCTATTTATGCAGCAGAGCCATGATTTTATTGACATTCTGTAATTTGAAGGTGAGCCTAACCTGTGACAGTCCCACCAACACTCATCTGGGTGGTATGCTTTGCGGTTTCACATTTTCTACTGATTATGTATGGAAAACAGTAGGACTGATTCCCACTGTCTAGAAGAGAATTCAGGCAAAATTAAAAAACAAAAACTAAAAAAATACCTAAAAGGATAATGACATCAAACAGTTCTGTTCTTTGTGGTTACGATTTGGCTTCTGCTCACGGATGGTACCAACCTATAGAAATGACTATATTCAGGCAAACATTTCCCTTTACCTATTTCTGCCCTTTTTTTTGGGTGTGTGTGTGTGTAGAAATACAAGTGCTACTCTTCTAAAGAGCTCAGTTCCCACTGATTTCAGTAGGGTGTTGTCTGGCCTGGGTTCTCATCAAGGTCCCCGAAGTGTAGCATGATGGTGTAAAATTGCTGCCTGCCAGGAGGCCAGGTGTTCGCAACATCCTGATCCTCTGCCCCAGTAAAAAGTGATTACTAATTGTTTAGTAGAACATGCGCCCTGGGTAGAGAGGCCTGGATGGCTCATATTTACGTCTGACCAAAAGGAAGGAAAAAAAAAAAAACTCAAGAAACAGAAAGCTAGTATGGAAATCATAGTTTGTCTGCTTGCAGAAAGCTGCACTGGTAGGGAAAGAACAAAGATACCGATACAAAGATATTTAACAGAGAGGAGGATTGCTGCTTGCATCCCCTAGTCTGTAAGAAGGCCTTGGCTATGTAGACAGCATGATAGTGCCCCTGAAGATTAGCCAAGCATTCTTGATATCAAAGGTGGATTCCTCCTCTGTCCCATGGTATTCACTGGCTGTGCAGGTGTTCTGGGTAACACCTGCTTTCCTCAAGAAGAACAATGTTTTGCTCTCTACCCACAGGAGAGGTGTGGTGGCCTTGTCAGCAATGGAGAGACACAAACCAGAGATCAAGACAAAGCTGAAACTGTTTTATAGACCCACCTAGGAGCTGAGCAGAGCCTCTACTCTCTCCTTGCCTTCCTCCCTTCTCATTTTGTGAAGAAATCCACAGTGAAAAATGTCTTCTCACACTTACGGCTCAGCCTGCTGAGTATAGCTGAATATGGGCCTGTCTTTCATTCCTGCACTACTCTACGTAAGTGACTGAAGAGGAGAGCCAAGTGATCGTTTTTCCTAGCAGGACACAGGGTTGGGCACGTTATTTGCAAAAATGAGTGTTAGAATTCAATGTGCTGGGCAGGAATGGTCGGGAAGACACCTCCACATCTCAGTTATCATGAGGGCAAAAGCTGCTTTTCTTACCCTCACCTTTGTTGTGTGTTTCTATTCTGCTTCTGGAAATGTGGCAACCCTGGGCATTTTGGTGCAGATGTTGTGCCTGAATAGGTACGTGCTTTACAGCTGTGAGAGAGACACAGGAAGCTTATGAAGCAGAATGGTTTTATGCATTGAATTATGAAAGTCTTCAACATGTTGCCTTGACAGAGCAGAGAACAGACCATTGTCTCAAAACTCCCAGTCTATTGCTGCAGCAGTTTATGGCTCCCAAGAATTTATTCATTTTAAAAATATGCCTTAAAGCATTTCTCAAGAAAAATCTTTCTGACATATATTAATGGAGAAAGAGTGGGCACATTTATTTCATTTAAGCTGTGACTAGAAATCTGCTCCTTACGTGGTGGAGACTTTTTGAGTCCAATGTGCTTGGAGTCCAAGGCAATGTGCTTCTCATTGAGAGCTCTTTAGTATGTAAGGGAAGACAAGTGCACAAGAAAGTCCACTGCTCTGCGCCTAATTCTGAGCTCTCTGGAGAGGCTTCAGGTTCATATGGGTTTTTGCTTGTGCAACTCCCTTCCCGAGGTCAAATCTAAGGTTGCACAGCTTTAACTGTTTTCTGCAAAATGTAGATTTAGGGTTCTTTTTGTTCATTGGCAATTTTTATTCTTTCAGTGCTACCATAAGTTCCATTAACCTGGAGTTAAGCTAAGGTTATGCTGTTGGATGAGCATAATAAAATACACTACCTTGACTACAGAAAGTATTTCTTTCATGCTGCTTTAGAGGGTTCATAAAGCTGTGATAAATGATGTCTAAGTTTAGCTCTTCTTCAACATTCTGCTGAGAACAGAATCAAAACCTCTTTGGGATCTTTTCTTTAGTATGCCACTGTCACAGTAAGACATAGAATGATCAGACCTAGCAACTCTGCTTATTTTAATCCAGCAACAGCTGAGGTGCCTGTAGTCCCCTTGCAAATGTGTGTAACATGATGCTCACGTAAGTAATGGCCTGATTCACTCTGCAGTTCTGGGGAATGTGCTAGTCCATGTATGGAGAGCAGCTGGCAGTTTAGGAGAGCTGAGTGGTCTGAGAAATGCTGCACAAGCAAATGAGTGAGGTTGAGTTGGGTGCTGTGAAAGGCACAAGATGTGCTGTAGTTGTTAAACAAGGAGAAGAAAAGGGGAAAAGAAGAGGGAGAAAAGGCAGAAAAGGGAGAAAAAAGGGAAGGTGCCTGTGCCTCATCTATACTTGAGCAGATACATCTGTCTATCTTAGTCCTGAGCCTAATGTTTTGTCACTGATCTTACAGGAAAGCTTCTGGGTCTGTCGCACATTTCCAGTGGATGCCTACTTCCCAGAATATGCTCACACATGTACTCTGCATCTGCCTCCTTTCAGCACAGATCAATTGCAGGTAACTCGCATTCCCAGAAGCTATACCCTCCAGACGTCTTGCTTTTCAATGGGAATCCTTGTGTTGGCTCTAAACATTTGAAACTGAGCAATAAGAGTTGTTCACATTTGAATGCTGAAATCACAGTCATTGTGTGGTGTATGAAAAAGACCTGCCAGCTCTCAAAAACATCCTCAAGTAGGTCACACTTCTCACTACATTTGTAACCGTAAGTGGTCAAAAGGGAGCAGGCAATGAGTGAGGTTGCTGCTGTCTTGAATGGGGTAGGAGATAGCCTAAAAGCCAATTGGATTTATGTGTCTAAATCATGTCTGGGCATCCACCAACAGACAGAGAACCCTGCTCCCAATCTAGAATTGAGCAGAAGAAGACAAAATGACAGCATCAGATCTGACCTGGCCAACAGATATGGGACAAGTGCTCATATACATGCTATCTTAGTCAGCACTGAGCTGCAGTTGCAGGATGCTATGTATTATGGTAAACTCACACCTTTTCATACAAATGTTTAACTTACATGAATACTTTAAAGTGATTAAAATCATTGCAGAGAGAGTGACCCAAATATATAAATCTCTATGTAATAGAGGAAGTATTCGAAAAAGATTTTTTCACCCCCCTGTCTTTATATAGCATCTCTCCCAGCAATGATTTTCCTGCAAGTAATGATATTAGAAGGTAGCAGCCAAAAACAGCCCCAAAGCTATTTATGCCTTTCTCTATATTAGCTGAAAAATGTTTAAAAATGAAACCTAAGTGACTGGTTGATGATTTTCCTTTTTAGTTTGCATTTCACACAATGTTGCGAAGTTTGATTCTGATGTGCAGCACAACAGTGGAAAATGACAAGAGCCATAGCATGGTTTAATTTATTTTTTTCAGCAAAACCATGTTAGGTTTGAGATAAAAGCTCACATTCAGCTTTGCATTAGTCTTAGTAGTCTTAGTAGTCTTTGCATTATTGTGATTCATGTGTAAAGATCTAACTTAAATTCTGGATGAGCATTTTAGATGCAGAGCAGTTGAGCAAACTGGGATTTTCTCATAAATAATGGACCTGCTTCCAGGTTCAAAGAGTAGAGTCTCTAAGTGTATGTCCTAATTTCCATCTTCTCATGCAGCATACATCTTGGCTCAGGTGATTGTGTTTTTGAACTTAACATCAATACTGTTCTGAAAGGACAGCCCTTATTCAGGATGAGTGAATTGGCCTATTCCTCCGCACTGCTGTATTTCCAGGACTGCCACTATGTCCAGCACGTTTTCTTCAGTAATGCCACTTCCTGTGTGTAGGAAGTCTCAATTGCAAGTCATGTGTGTTACCAATTGACTACTCATTTATCTGGTTGACACGTAATTTAAATAGTGTATGTAATGTAAAAAGTCCTAGTACTGATTTAGTGGCCTTATTATTACCCTGTCAGCAAAATTAATGTTCTATTTGCACAAAGCACTGGCTCAGTCTTCCTATCTGCAGAAACAGGGAGGTTGGGATATAGTGTGAGATGTCCTGACAACTGAGAAGTGTATGCCAGCACCTGTCGCTGCAGCGAGCAGAACACACATTTTCCAAGATTGCCTTGCATTAGAAATAGCACATCCTAATTACCAAGTTCAAAGGACAACAACCAAGTGACAGACAGACTTAAGTGCAAATTCACAGGCACGATTCCCCCTGGTAATTGGCTCTTTTCCAATAATGTGTGTGAAATTTTAGGTTTGAATGGTGTTTGGAAAGTAACGGAGAAGAACAGGAAGTAAAATATTATCAACAAGCTATGCAATAACACAAACAACTCTCTTCTCCTATTTTATGACAAGAGAAGGTAGAGTCTGTCCTGCATTTTCCTCTTTTTCTGCAGCTTGCATTCTAATATCGTCATCTATAAATTCTTGGAGAGCAAGAAGAACTCTGCAGGGGAAGGTGAGCAAGGAGCCAAGCATGACAAGACAGGAATAGGGCAGACAAGTCCACAGTGATGGGGCAAGCTTGTGGTCCAGCCAGGAAGTCAAGTCAGGATAACAGCGTGTAAGACAAAGCACAGGATGCCTGTACTTAGCTCAGGCAGTGATCAGAGGAAAGGAGTTGAGCTTAATTGCAGATCCTGAGCACAGCAGCTAGTCTCAGGAAAGCTTTGCACAGTTCTTTCCCAGCAGTTGTAACTCTGATGTGGAGTTACAGCTGCAGCAAAGCAGAGCTGGTGACACTGACTTGCAGTGGGTCCAGGACTGGTGTAGATGTAAATGTCTCTTCTAAGCAGAACAACATCCTGTTCCATGTAGAGCTGACTCCACAAGATAAAAGGATAGGTAATGTTCAAAGATTCATGCGATACTTCACGAAAGAGGGAAGTGCCTCGCAGTTAATGGGGGACCAGGATTTTCTTCCCCCTTTTAGAACTTTCAGAGCTGAAAGAAAACAGGTTGAATGACCCAGTCATGGCCACAAACAGAAATACTGTTAGCTGTAGTGAAATCTAAGAGATCCTGATTCTCAATTGAGTATTGTCAGTGCTCTATCCAAGCAATGCAACTAGCCTTGGAGGATAAAAGAAAAAGGCTGGCTTTTGGCATGATTGTTTTGCCTAGTTTGGAGCCAATGAAACACTGCCAACAGACCATCCCTCATGCTCTCCTGTTATGTCTGCCAGCCTTCAAGAGAGACTGAGCCAAGCCATTGCTTCAAATGCTCAAGGGAGCCTTTGAAAATCCTACCTCTGGAGCTGGAAACTGGAAACTGTGTACCTTGATAGCTTTATCCTCATTGATTTTCATTACCTTACCTCTTCATTCTGTGAGAATGTGTATCCCATCAACAAGTTATCTGGAAGAGTGCATGGGCAGAGGGGACAGAGGGCTATAAACATTCTCTCTTGTGATGGCAAGAACCTAGGGCTAAAAATATTCTTTTTGGTGATGGCAGGAACCTATAGGAGGGAACACAAACTGTCAATGTAAGAACTGAAAAAACAAAGCTGTTAATAAGAGCATCAAAGAATCCCACTGAGTATGACTCTCCATGTGTGGCTGCAGCATGAAATGACCTCCAGATATATGCCAACCACTGCATCTTTTGAAGAGAAGGCCAGTAAAGCCTTTTGGCTTTGAGCCTTTGGCTTCCATATTTCTCTCTCTGCAGAGGCACTGCCATGATCAGTAGGCAGATGAGGACATCCCAGAATAAAGGTGGCCACTCATAGCATTCCCAGTGCTGCTTGAAAAGAGAGGATTCATTTGAAAATATTCACAGGTCATCCATGACTAGATGCCCACTTAAATCTGCCGTGATGATGAGATTATCTTAAAGGAAAATGAAACTCTGTAAAAGAGTAAACATTAGAGCATATTAGTTGGTAAAGTAGTCAAACATTTATCTTTTTGGAGTCAGTCATGGCAGACTATCAATACAGAAAAACTGAAACAATTTGAAATCCATTTGACATTTTCGTGATACACCCGAATTTTGATAAAGCCTCCCCTAATGATGAGGTTTTTGTAAAACAAGTATTTTGCAAGTCCTGTTTACTTACCTGCTGATCCTTTTACATAGAGATTCTTGGGTGAAACTGTGCATCCTTTTGAGTGTTGCAGCACCATAATAGTTGCCCTTGGGGCTGTGAGATATCCAGTAGAGATTTCAAATCTCAATTGGACGAGACCCCAATCTAACATCGAATCACAGAATCACAGAAGGGTGAGGTTGAAAGGGACCTTTCAAGATCATCTAGTCTAACCACCCTGTTCAAGTAGGGATGCCTAGAGCACGTGGCATGGGGTGGCATCCAGGCGAGTTTTGGAGATCTCCAAGGAAGGAGACTCCACAACCTCTCTGGGCAGCCTGTTCCTGTCCTCTGTCACCCTAACAATTAAAAGGTTCTTCCTCATATGGGGATGAAACTTCCAATGTTTTAATTCATACCTATTACCCCCTGTCCTGTCACTGGCCAAGATGACCATCTTTTGACTTTTTCTAAATTCTAAATTCTCCTTGCTATTATAAGACTTGAAAAGAAATGTTGTATTAATAGCTGAGATGTTTGTGCATTATCCACCAAAGAATCCAGCTCCTTGAGACACTTGGGAGGGACGTGTTTGCAAATTATGCTTATCAAATATAGTAATCATGTAGGGATATGGGCAGAAAGTATCTCCACATAAGGTGAACACCAAAATTCACCTGCAGTGGTGCACAGTTCCTGTACTGCAGAACACAGAATCTTGAAACGCTTGTGAATGCAAAAGAGATTTATTTTTTTTTAATTCCTGCTCTGCACAGTACTTCTCCATAGAACTAGACCTATTTAAGCCAGGAAGTGACTTACACTATCAAGTGTATCTATTGCCATATTATACCTTGTTAAACTGACAATTCTGGAAGCACTTATCTCTGCTGCTGCGTCTGAGGGATATTAACTCAGCACTGCAGTTCCTGGTAAAACTGAAGAGCCGGACACAGAGTGATGCAAAGGAAGTGTTGCTGTGGAAGCATCCAGCAGAAGAAAATGTGACTTTATAAATTCTTCATCTTTACATCCTCCAAGAGACTTTTCCCAGACACTTCCTTATGGAAAATTAAACTCTATTCTGGCAAGCAAAAAGCTTGTGTGCTTCCAGATTGCCTGACCATGTCATTTGGGGTAAAATGAGGGCTTGAGTTAGCTTCTTGTCTTGGTTTTCCCAGTCTTGGAGCAAAATTAAACCAAGTAAAGCACCCTTCATCCTATGCAGAGATGTAGCCTGCAGGGTACAAGAGTGGAGAAATATCAAAAAGTGACTTAGGAGCTTCTGGGACCATCATCTTGCATTAGCAAGAGTGCTACTCAGTGGTAGTCACCCATGTGAGACTAGGTAAGAATACTGGTGATGGGCTGGGGATTGGGTTTGTGCCTGGTTCCCCGCACCCACAGCCCCTTTCCAGATGCTTCCTTGCAAGGAGCTGACCATCTCCTTACCTGAAAGCCTCAGAGGGGCCTGGAGCTGAGCTGTCCTTGTGTTTCACCCAACTAAAGCCCTTCTGGGGCTTCTGCCGTTATCAACAGTGCGTGTCTATCAGTCTGAGAATGCTGGCATCCCTGTCCTGCTGTCCCTCTCCTCCTGTCTTCCTGTAATCCCAGAGTTCATGGCAGAACCCAGTGGACTTTGTCAGAGTGCCATGAGCCTTCCTGGTGTGTCTTTGGAGAGTGGGCAAAAAAGAGAGATTCCTCTACTGCTCGCAGAAACAGTCCTGAGATAAACTAGAGTCTATATTAGAGTATTACAAATCAGGTGGGAGTGCATGGTGCCTGCCTATTTACTCATGCACATTCATGCACTGAGACAGCTCTTATCATATGTCCTAGATTATGCTGTCCATATTCAGTAAATTCCTTACATCTTAGTACACGCGGACTGGAGCTGATACCTGTCATTAGAAGCTGCTATCATGAAAGCAGAGAAGGTATGGGATATTAGCTAAAAATGACTTCCTCTCCACCATGCCCCCCTTGATCTTTGCCTTTTAGTTGTTTCCAAATGGAAGTCTGAAAGCTGAGGCCAACTTTGCATTTGTAAGAGCAGAAGTAATGATGAAGGAGTCTCTAAGAAATCTTGCTTCTCTTGCATTCAAGTCTTCCAAACTTGCAAGTCATAAAGTGACATTGTCACAATATTTATATATTACTAAGGTTATTTTGGTGATGACACTGCTACTGATAAGTGCACTTTTGTCACTCTTGAAAAATTATCAGCTTATTTGCAGTGACTAGAGGAAAAAGTATCCATGTATATTCACAAGAATTGACAGAAGTACCACTGAGCTCATGAAATGCAATCCTCTGCTTACGCAGACATTGAGAACTTCACATTTGCTGCTTATGAAAAGCACTGGTGAGTATAGGTGCTTCACCTGCTTTCCTAAACAGGCAGCTAAATTGCATAACAAAATTCATCTGTGTATTGGCCTGTCCTCCCTCCCTGCACTGCTGGGCTAAGATCCGCTCCTGCTGAGCCCAATTCCTTAAAGGACCGAGTATTTTTTTGCGTAATTTTGCACAGCTGCCTGGCTGATGCTGTCAGATTCAGCCCTGCTTTTTCATATTGCATCTTCTCTGAAATAAGGTAACATAATTACTTCCCCCCACCTCCAATTTCATTGACATTTCAACCATCACAGTGCAGTTTGGTTCCCTTTCATTTTTTTTTTCTGACAATTATAATGTGCACCTAGCCCTAAAAGCTCCTTAATTACAATACCATAAAAATCTTTAGAAAAAAAAAAAAAAAGGATAATTGGTCCTCTACTGCGCAGATGCCTTTCTTGGTAACTGAATTTCACAACAGGCCATGTTCTCCTTGCTCTTCTTTTGAATTAATATTTTGCTATTTTCTTTATGCAGGGCATTCTGTGTCCTACACATTTGTATTTCTTCTAAATGATCCATTCATTTATGATTTCCTCCAGTAAAAGAGGAGAGGACATTTAGATCCCCTTTGCAAACTCTAATGCAAGTGATAACAAAAGAACATTCTGAAGATGCAATTTGCTTAACACCTTGCAAGTAAGGCTAAAAGGAAAGGAAAGCAATTTGCTACGTGAGTTATTTCTACAACATTTATGGGTGCTTATTTTAGAGAAAATCTGATGTCAGCCTTCCTATGTCTTGTAATTCAGAGGCTGGGAGGAATGGCTTCAGCTGTCTTCTGCCTGATCCTGCCCTCCTCCATTGCCTGTGTGGGAAGGTGAGGGTAGCTGAGATCTGTGGTGTGTTTTCGCTCCTTTTGCAGCTTGTCATTCCTCCTTGGTGAAACCTTGCACTTAACTCAGATCCCCTGGGGCTGCTGGAGACTATGATAGCTCCCAGAAAGCCATTTCTGTGATTCTGTGGCTTTCAGTGCACATTTGCAGTCTGACTGCAAAGCTGAGTTGAAGGGCAAAGTCCAGTCTCCAGATTAAGGCTAGGTAGCAGTAGGTGGGAGTTGCTTTCCTTTTTTTTTTTTTTTTTTTTTTTTCTTTTTTTCTCCTCCCTTCTAGTGGATAATGGAGAAACAAAATGGGGTTTTCTTTAATTTAAAGATTTACTTAGTGATTTTTAAATTTAAAGATTTACTTTAGTGTTAAGCCATTTAGCATGACCAAGAAAATGGCTTTGAGATTGAACATGTTATCTTTAAACGGAGAAAAACGTGTTTCCCACAAGAATATATTTCACCTATATCCCTGCAGAGAAAATATATTTGGATGGAGTGTATGCATTGCACAACATCTATTTATGCATCAATATGTCCATGTCACTATCACTGAAGATGAAGTCTACTAGTCAGAAATGTCCGAACTTCCAGAGTTCTGGGAAGCTCAACACTTTCTGTGCCTTTTTCTCCAATGCATTTCACTTGACCTGGCCTTTTAGAAAAGATAAATAATAAGTGTTGCCCGTCCAGTGACCCTGTGAAGAGAGCTAGTTAAGTAACAATATTTGATTAAATCTGTCCTGCAAGCTGTTGAGCTGGAAAGGGGAAAACAGGCCTAGGGGAAAGAAAACTACACTATTTTTTTGTTCGAAGGCAAGAATTAAGGAAATGGATAAGCTGTTGATGTCTGCCATGGTGTCATGCCACTGTTACTGCCTTCATCAATCTCCACCATGTCTCTCCTACCCTTCCGCAAAACCTGGTTTTGGTTCCCTGTGTCTCCTCCCAGTGCATTCCCAGGCAGGCCACTTCAGGGCCAGCTTGTTCATTTGGGCTTAAATGCCTATGAAATGTCTGGCTGATGAGACTTTATAAAAGAGGAGAGTGGGTCAGGAATCCCTCCTCTTCATCTGGTCCCACAAGCCACATGGGTTCTTTAAAAACCAGCACAAATTGTGCAATAATACCTAATTAAAAATGCATTTCCTAAGAAGAGTGGTTTCCAAAAATGTTTTACAGAACACATCTATTGAGTATAAATATGAGGTAAATATGAACCCTGCTGTCTGCATTCTATCCTCAGATAAAATACAGCAAAAGAAGTTTTCTTTTTTTGCTATTCCTTGCAGTTTTATTTTAAAGGGCAAGCAAACAAGCACACCAAATTGTGCTGCCATTCCTTTCATCCTCATGCATTTCAGGAAGAGCTCTTAGGCATTTTCATATTGAGTAGATCAAATAGCAGAGATTTCCCCTTTATCTTTTGCTTTTCTCCTTCCTCCTTCTGTTCAATTACAAATCCGATCCAACCTTTTTTTCACTGGAAACATGGAGAAGTTAAAAGGAAAGCAGTTTAACTGCATGAAGAGGTCTGACTTAAAGCCTTTGCACTGATGGAGGATCAGTCAACCCAGCTGGAGAGGAAGACCTGTGTGTTGGGGTCTGAAGTATGTCACAATCTTCATGGACTTTAAAACTGTAAGATATTGTAAGAACATTCACCTGCAGAAAGATTATTGTGAAAATTAGGTGCCTTTGCAGCTCTGGGATATACCTGTATTTGGTTTTCAGATGGCCTTATCCTGGAAAGGGCTGGCAGGGGCAGTGCCAAGTTATGGAGTGAATTTGCTCTGTGTAAAAATTAGGCGAAGTAAAGAACTACATTCTCTTGTTTATGATCAGCTGGTAATAAAAGTAAATCAGTGGACTGAGGGGTCATTTGAAGTAGAACTGATAGGAAATGTGTTTTCCAGCAACTGGAGCCTACAATAATCAGAAATTTTGGAACAGTCACTACTCCACTGTCTAAAATCTAGAGATTTGTGTTCTAGACCCTTCCTCTGCCATAAGTGCCCTTTCTTCTGAATTGTATTTTTTCTTTCCCCTAGGACTAATATCTATTTTGAATATTATTTTAGGGTGTCAGGAGAGATAAGAGAACTTTATCCTAGTATTTTGTAGCTATAGGTCACATGGGAGTGGAAGAAATAAGGAAACCTCAACTGAATTAAGGAAGAATGGTTTTAGGCAGAACAGGAATTGAACCCCAGTCTTACATACCTAGTTAGTGTCAGTCTTGCCATAGCTGTGATCAGAAGTTTTATCCTGAATTTCAGAATCCGTTCATCATGGAAGTTTTGTAGAACCTGTCCTATTGATGTGCAAAGATTGGGGTCAGTATCTGCTGATGAAAAAATGGTGTAGATTTAGCAGCCAGATGTACACAGAGTACTAGCTGTATTAACACGAATATAAGTGATGTTCTCTAGTGACTTAATCCACAGAGAACCCGATTTGCATCTGCCAGGGGATTTCAATTGGCAGAACATCATGTTTGGGAAGCAAATGTGGCTTCTCATTTTAGTCCCTTGCACGTGCTATGTTTATATAGTTGCTTGTCATTGCTCTGAGCAGTATGTAGGTTCTCTTCAGGGGCAATTTACCCAAGTGAGACCTGAAAGCTCTTCTTCCCTTTGAAGTCTGGGAAAAAAGCAGAAGATCCTCTGGGTGTCAGGTGGGGAAAAAGCATCTCTGCTGTAACTTCCTATGTAGGAGCAGGTGAAAGATCAGTAGGATTGCTGCTGCTCAAGGCTCTTGCCAGCCTTGCAGGGAGTCTGCAGAGTAACTCTATTTGCAGATGCTTCTCTTTAGGCATTTGGTGGTGCCACTTCATTATTCTTTTGTTCGGGAATTCTTCCACCTCTTCCATCCAAGGAGTTCCAAGTGCAAAAATTAATGGTCTGACTTCAGGGAGGTGGCTCTGTCACCCTCACAGTAGGGTGACATTTTTTCCTCATATTCAGATGGAACTTCCTGTGTTTCAGTTTGTGTCTAAAGTCTGGCCTCATCCTCTTGACACCATCCCTTAAGATACTTGTAGACATTGATAAGATTCTCCCTCAGCCTTCTCTTCTCCAGGCTAAACAGGCCCAGCTCTCTCAGCCTCTAACAGAAGAGAGACTCCAGTCCCCTCATCACTTTTGTAGCCTTTCAATGGACTCTGTCCAGTTCCTCTTGTACTGGGCCCCACTCATGAACCCAGAAGTGGACATGGCACTCCAGATGCGGCCTCACCAGGGCTGAGTAGAGGGGAAGGATCATCTCCCTCTATGCATTTGACCCAAGACATCTATGTAGTTATTCCCAGCATCTGCCATAGTCCAAGACAGGGAGGCTTCTCCAATAAGTCAGAGTCCACCCAAGATCTGCACTTCCTAAAGGCATTTCTTTTCCCTGAAGAATCTTCTTGGGAATCTAGGGTCACTGGGTTGCTAAGAGAAGCACTTTAGTGTTAGAAAAGCTAAGTTTCAGCCTAGTATTCACATCAGAGCTATATTGGAATTTGGCCAAAAGGGTCCCTGGCCCCGCTCCCTGAGATACTAAAACAAATCTGCTGCAAGAGCAGGCCATACTACATTTAGAATTAACCTTCTTTTAATTCAGTGTGGAGGACAATTCTGAATGTTTATGTATTTTTTCAAGGAAAAATAAATTACATGCATTTCAGCTGAATAACCTTTAAGAAAGTTTGATTATTCAATCTCACACTCTCCTATGTTTTCAGTTTGAAATCCTCTTCACAATTTCATCTTTTCTGCCATCTAATTTAAAAGTTCCAGCACTTTTCAGGCCTTGTTAAGGCACTAATTCTAGTTGTATCCCAAATCCAAATTTAGCAGAAATCAGAAAAGCTTACATTGAATCATTCTAACTTTTTTTAAAGATTTTTTTTAAAAATAAAGTACAATTATAATGAAAGGAATGCACAGTTCAGAACAATATCTAAATCATGGCATACAGCCATTCAAATATAACCATTTAAAGAAAAAAAAGCTATACAAAGAGAGGTTAACTTGTGTAGCTCCCCACTGAAATATATCCAGCTTCTTGAACATTGCTTCTATTACCTTAATTCTTTCATGGGCTCAGCAGGGCTTGTTTCAGCTAATTCCTGCTGAAATGTATAGCTATAATTCTTACTGCACTGAATCTCATATGGAGGCTTCTACCACAGCCAAGATGGTCTCTATGTGTTTCATGATAGTGTCTGAGATCAAAACAAGCTTGAACTGTTTGATATCTGATAAGGAGAACATGTCATCTTGAGGTTGAGTTGGACTGGATGGTCCATCATGGGTCTTTTTCTACCAATGTCTCTGTCTCTGTCATGTGTGAGTTTTCTCTCTAAGATCATTACACACAAGCACTGCTTTTTCTCGGGAGACTTCTGAATGTTTATAAAGCTGCTCATGAAGCTTATGGGTATTTTCACTTTGCGAATATAACCACTCCTTACTGTATATAGTCTCCTTCTGTACTGTTAAACCAGGGTGCTATAAACCAGAGAGCTCCTGATAAGGAAATATGACTCTCCTTTCTTATATCCACCAGTCTCAACAGGTGTCCTTGGGGTTGTAAATTTATATGAGAGGAAGTTAAGAACAGGCAGAGATATCTTTAACCTCATCATAAATCTTTCCTAGGGCAGAAAGATTGAAGTTGCCATCAGTAAGGCCTGAGCTGCGGTCCTGGTCCCTTTTCCCACCGAGTCAATTGCTCTAGAAAATGTGGTTGCTCTCATTTCATTTGTATGTGCTGTCTTGCAAATGCCGGTTCTGTATTGCATGTACTTCCCTAAAATAAAACTTAAGCCGATATATTCAGTGAAATGCCTAATTCCTCTGAGGTTTGTAATTCCAAAAAAAAGATAATTTGTGTGCTCATGCTATTACAATTGGTACGTTTTTATTGCAGTCAGGCCAAAAAGTCATTTTGAAAATGAGGCGGAATTATCCTTATTTGTCACTTTTGTTGGAGGAATGAATTGTTCTGTGCAGACCCTTGTTCATTCCAGGACTTTATGCTTGTAGATATATGGTCTAATCATGTTTCTGCAAAGGAAGGTGCTCAGGCTCGTGATGTGAATGACTGTGCAGCAGTGGAGAAGCAGCGGCTGAGTTTGGCACTCTCTGCCCTTTCTGAAAGAGGTATATATGTTTGAATAGAGCTTTCCCATCATGCCTCTTTTTTTTTTTTTTAATGACATGAGACCTCATTAAACTGAGACTTCCTTCTCACATAATCACAGAGTAATTGAGGTTGGAGGGAACCTTTGGAGATATCTTCTAACCCTCTCCCGCTGCCTGGCAGCCTACGGCATGTTGCCCAGGACTCTGTCCAGACGGCTTTTGAATGTCTCCAAGGATGAAGACTCTGCAGCTTCTCAGGACAACCTGTTCCACTGATTTTCCTGACCAGGGAGAACACTGACATGAATGTGCGGTGACCACAGGAGATCCCAGGGAAGCACAGACCTGCAGTGGGAGGGATCCAATGACAAGTCTGGGCTGTGCAATAGCTTTGTAAGATTTTTTTCTGCAAGACTTGATCAACACTACAATGGACAAGGTTTTGATACATCATTAACCAACATCAGCTTATGCACCCACCCCAAACCTTGACAAAAGTGAACCGGATTTTCTTGTGCTCACTGAATAAATTTTGCCCTTTTGCCAAATGTTAGTCAAACAACTTTACAAACAATATTTCTATTAAAAGGCTAAAAGTCCCAAAAGTACATAAAAGGACCACAATCTTCATCTGCTAAATCAGAACAAAATATTTGAAGTCTACAACTACACAAAGTCTACAACTCTGGTTGTTGGTCTGTGCTTCTGCCCTCTTACCATGCCCTTCACTTTCGTTTAAGAGTAGTGCGTCCTGCAGGGTAGCGAGGCCTCGTTTGGAGGGATGTGTGTCCATCATTCTTCGCTCCCCATGCAAAGTTGCTGCCTACGAGCCATTCTCACAAGCTGTGCCTCACTCTACACTTCATTCTCTTTGCTAATTCTGGCAGCCTTGCTAATAGTTGCTTATTTTAGCTCTTGAAAGAATATGTGTGACATTGAGAATTAACCATATTCTCAGATCACAGGATTCACTTAGGCAGTTTTTTTTTTTCTTCATGCCACGTATCTAGGAGACTCTTATCCTTGTCTTTGCCTGTTTTCTAGGCTCTGACCTTCACACCCTAACTGGGAAGCTGTTGCCCTGCAGACAGGATCGTCACAGGCACATTCAGATTCAGCTGGCCTGCCTTTCTGTGTGCTGTCACTCTTTCTGGTTGGATTCTGTTGTTAATAGCATTCGAAACATAGCAAACACTGCAGGCAAAACCAACATGTTTCCCACCTACCTTTCTGGACACTGAGAAGGGGCAGAACATCCTTCCTGGCACACATTACCAAAATGTGGTTGATCTCTTTGTGCAGATGAGCTGCTATAGGATATCTGCTATATGTGCTATAGGATATCTTCAAGCTGCAGTTCATGAGGAAATGGAAATTTCAGATGAGTAGAAGTCCATTTTTCTCTCTGCAGGAGGCTTTAGGTCTTCAAAAATCCTGCCAAACAGTTGTCAGGGCTTTCTTGGTAAATGGCACACATTAAAGCTGAGGGAGACAGGCAAAGGGACTCCATTCCAAGCCAGTTATGCATCTAGATGCTCTTAATTCAGTGCCTGTAATTACTGTAATTTTATAGTATGCAGAGTAATTGCTTGTGCACCAGTCTCTGGTTAGGAGTGTAATTTCTTATTTGTGTTTGCGGTTATTAAATGAATATATATAACTTTTCATAGAATGATAGAATCCTTAAGGTTGGAAGGGACCTTTAGAGATCATCTAGTCCAACCCCTGTGCACACGCAGGGTCACTTAGAGCATGTGGCATCCACTTTACCAGAACACAAACCACAGTGACTACTGCAAAAGGGCACAGGTTTATTGGAAAAATCTGGGAAGAGTTCTAAACTAAAGAGAAGTCTACCTCTTTAAGAACTGTGTTTCTGCAGCTAGACTATTGCAGAAACTGAAATAAAGTAATTAAATCAAAGAGACTGGAAATAGGCAAAGAAGATCCAGAAACTTGAATTGATAGAATAAATTCTTGCCCGTCAGTTCTGTGTTTTCTTTGCAGCAGTGAGATGCATACAGTGTATTAGCAAGTGAGTGCATGAAAATTTATATTTCTGAGCATTTTATTTCTCTTGCAGTCATTTAAATAATGCCAAATTGAGCATGAAGTTGACTGGATGCAATTGGAATGGAAGTGAACTGGCTGAGGAAGACCATCCTCCCGCTCAGCAGCTGCCACGCTGGGAAAGGCAGTTTGAGGGCATGAAGATTCTATTTATTTCCTATGCAGAGGTAATGTTCACGGTCTGTCGATACCCAGCAATGTCTGACTGTGTGTTATTTGATTTCTCTAAGTAACGCAGAACACTGGGGAAATCAAACTCCTGTGGCAAATGGGCTTAGGCAGTCCCTCATCTTCCCCTACACTGGCTCCTTACTCTCCTAACACCACTGATACTAAGGGAACTCTGTCTAATAAATCAGTCACGCCTGTGTTTTGCATTAAATATATTTGTGCAGGGAGAAGAGAGAGAAAGAGATATTCCTTTTCCATTTGTAAATATATGAAGCTCATCTCTACAGCTGATGCAAAACACCACATAGTGCCATCTCCATTTGTCCTCGTAGAATGCTCCACCAATCCTCTGAGCTGTTGTAGGTGAAAAAAGTTTCACAAGATTAACCAAAACATTTAGAAATGTATTAAAGGAACTCCATACTGATTAATATTTCTTATTTCTCACCACATAGAATCATAGAATCATTATGGATGGAAAACAACTTCAAGATCATCCAGTCCAACCATAAACCCTTCAACACCATGCCTACCAAACCATGTCCCTAAGTGCCTCATCTACACGTTTCTGCAACAATCCCAGAGACAGTGACTCCATCACTTCCCTGGGCAGCTTGTTCCAATGCTTGGCTATTCTTTCCACGTAGAAATTCTTCCTGATGTCTAACCTGGACCTCCCCTGGCACAACTTGAGACCATTTCCTCTTGTCCTATAGGTAGCTATTTTGGTGAAGAGATTGACCCTTGCCTCACTACAGCGTCCTTTCAGGTAGTTGTAGAGAGCCCTAAGGTCTCCCCAAGCATCCTTTTCTCCAGACTAAAAAATCCTAGCTCCCTCAGCAGCTCCTCATAAAGTTCATCCCCTTCACCAGCTTCCTTGCCCTTTAGGCACACTGCAGCACCTCAATCTCTTTCTCATAGTGAGAAATACTGAACACAATATTCGAGGTGCAGTCTTACCAGCACCAAGTACAGGGAGACAATGACTTCACTGGTCCTGCTGGCTACACTATACCTGATACAAGCCAGGAGGCCACTGGCCTTCTTGGCCACCTGGGCACACTGCTGGCTCATGTTCAGCCAGCGGTCAGCCAACATCTGCAGATCCTTTTCTGTCACACAGCTCTCCAGCCACTCTGCCCCAAGCCTGTAGCACTGCATGGGGTTGTTGTGACCGAAGTGCAGGACCCAGAACTTGGCCTTGGCCTTCTTGAACCTGATATGGTTAGTCTCAGCCCATTTATGCAGTCTGTCCAGATCCCTCTGTAGAGCCTTCCTACCCTCAGACAGATCAACTCTTCCTCCCAGCTTGGTGTCATCTGCAAATTTGCTGAGAGTGCGTTCAATCCCCTCATCTAGATCACTGATAAAGATATTAGAGAGGAGCAGCCCCAAAACTGACCCCTTGGGAACACTGCTTATGACTGGTCACCCTCTGGATTTAACTCCATTCACCAGTACTCTCTGAGTCCGGCCGTCCAGACAGGTTTTCACCCAGCAAAGTGGACATCTGTCTAAGCTCTGAGCTGCCAGCTCCTCCAAGAGAATGCAGTCTAAGACTGTGTCAAAGGCCTTACTGGAGTCTAAGCTGAGCACATCCACTGCCTTTCCCTTATCAACTAGACGGGTCATCTGGTCGTAGAAGGAGATTGGTTTGGACGGGCAGGACCTGCCTTTCATGAACCCATGTTGCCTGGGCCTGATCAAGCTGACCCATTCCTGTTCAACCTGCCAACTACTGTTTGCAGTAAGTTAAGTCTGTATATTAATAGTATATGCATGTGACTGACAGACAAGATAGATCTGTCTGCGGAAAGTGAATGTTTCAATGTACACCCGTTTCTCATGAAATAAGGATGCTTTTGTTACTAAGTAAATGCAGGTTAAATGCCAAGGAGCTGGTGGAATTTGCACTAAGCCATACTATGCAAAGAAAAGTTGGAATTGCCAATGCCTTGTTCTTTCTTTGTGTTTATTACAAAAGTGTATCTTTAACTACATTTTTTATGCTTTTTTATTTTTTTATCCCAAACTAATGTTTATTGTGATTACGTGTTTAAATTCCATAGCATTTTCAATTATTTTCTTAAAAATATTATTTCTGCTTAACCATGTATAGACTATTGAAACAGTACACATTCAGATAAGCTCTTATTTAAACATACAAATCTCTTATTTAAACATACAAATGAAATTCAGCTTTTTTATCAGGGTGAATCTCAGCCTCTGTGAATAGCCAGGTTTTAGCACAGGACTTGCCAGAACAGGAAATTTCAAAAATAGTACTGGTAAACTACTTGGTAGAAAAAAAAAAGGAAGAAAGAAAGAAAGAAAAAAGAAATCTGAACAAGCCAGACTTTTTTTCCTGACAATTTTGTGCTAGATAGCTGATAGGAACATATGCAAAAGCAATTCAGCTTTTCTCATGATTTGTTTATTCGTGGGTTGATTTAAGGTTATCTGGAAGCCCAGAGTTCTGAATATTTATGTACCCTTTTAAACCAGCATTTTGTCTTGAAATTTCTATTTATTTGATCTTTTCTTTAACTTCAGTTCTTGAAAAATAATGGTCTCTTGACCTTAACACTTGATTAACAGAGTTTTTTATTATTATTCTTTTCACTGTGTTTCTGATTAATTAAGGGTTTGCTGAGAGCCAGCACTGGGTCTCAAAAAATGATCTTGGGCTTGCTCAGAGCCTCATTATTCAATATGAGATGCAAAATAGGAGAATAGTCAATAGATTTCTGCTTTAAAGAAATCCTGAAAATGTGCTTATTGTTTGGAGTATACCTACTGCTTTCATCAGAAGGATAGATATTGCCTAGATCTGATTTTGCTGCCTAGATTTAACCATAGTATTTCAAAATGTAGTGGAAAATCTTAACTCTAGTAAAACAAAGCTCAAAGCTGCTTTTGACTGATAAAGACTGGAATTAAACTATACTGGGACAACAAGAGCCTTTTCTCTACCCCTATACATAGAAGTAGGTGACCATGTGCACAGGAATATTTGTATTTTTCAGACACTATAAGCAGCTCAAGGGAAATGACAAGATGCTATAGGGGACTGTGGATTTTTGTACCTGTTGTTGCTTCACTACTTATTGCACCAATGAAGTGTATCTGCTCAGGAGCCATTAAATTCACAGTATGAAGTTGTCTGAAATTTTAATTAATATTATAGTCAGTCAGTTTATTTTTTACTGTCATTGCTTTTAAATTGCTAGTGCTCTGCTTATGCCGGACTGCCTGCAGTCGTGTTTGTGACAGATCGGCATAGAAATATTATATCCATTTAATCTGCAGTATTACAGTTGCTGTGATGGTCAGTGTGTGTCATCCAGCACTTTTCTTGAAAAGTTAGTTTGTGCAGTACATGATGCATCTTGTAAAAAGCTAGTTCCAGCAACACCATTTTCAAATCTCTTTCTATATGTTGCATATATTTATGTAGAAGAAAAAAATATATATTTCTATATCAGTTTTCTTTAGATATCTAGGTATCTGTTTGGGTATTTGTTATTTTATCATGCCTTTTCATATTGCTTTTTCTTTATCATTCTGACCATAAGTTTTGATTCTACATCATTCAATATCATAAAATGGATTTGTGTTAAACTGGCAGTGATACTTTTCCATACTTCTTAGCAGGACTGGGAAAAAAAATGCAAGTTTTTTTTCTTTCTCTTTGCTCAAACCTTTCTTTGCAAGGAAAATTCCTTCCAATCATTAGGGTGTTTTGCAAATTTGAGCTATTCAAAGACAATAACAACAAAAAAATGGGAAAAAAAAAAGAAAGATTTGGTTTGATGTCTCAAAATAAGGTGCCAGTGATTTGGAGTTTGACACATTTTGCTGAGAAATATCCTCCAGTGTCTTTCAGAAATACTTTGAAAAACAACCCAGAAAACATCATCTCAGTCTGAAATGAAGTTTACCTCTCCTCAAATCCTGGCCTGACCCAAGCAGGGATTTACCATTTTCTGAGCTATTCTTGTTCCCAAACACTGTGTGTTCTTACTGTGAGCATCTGTTTAAGAGAACTATCACTCTCCTCTTATGTGGTGTAAAATGCCCCTAGTAGGAGCCCACGGGGATTTCTGTGCTCGCTCTGCAGTGTCTGGGCTTTCTGAAATGGTGCAGTACCACAAGGTCAAGACTGGATCAGGTGTGTGTCCCCTGCCTTTGAGAGCCATTAAGAGATAGTTTAGAATATTTCCAGGGGGAAAAGGAGAGGGGAGAAAAAAAGAAAAATAGCCTGAAAATATTGCTCCAAACATAGCTGGCTGTATTGTGCAGCCACATAGCCTTAGCTCACAAAAGCTGTATAGTAATTGCTAGTCCCCAGCTGCTCCTCCTGTTAGTGGATGGTCTTGTTCTAGATGTTTTCCTGGATGGCTACTATGCTATGGACTTGGCAACTGCCTGGCACAGAGCCCTGCACATTTTTACCAGGAAAGACCCCACAGCAGCAAGGGAAAGGGCATGGCACACAGCCTAGGAAAACGTGTCAGCATGTTGTTTTACCGGGGAAACACAATGGGATTCTCCTACGTCCTCATAGGGCGGTAAGCTTGGGGCAGGGGAAGGAAATGGCATTACTGGTGTGGTTAATATGAGGATGTGAGCCCATACTGCAATATTAGGAGGCAAGAGAAGACCCAGGATGCTCAGGATACCATGCTGCTTCTCCTTGATCCTGTTGGTGCTATTAGTTCCTCTTGGCTTCTCTTCTATTCCCTTTCTGCACTTGAACATCTCCAGGTTTGATGCACACAACAAGTGCCACTACCTACCTAGATATAATGGATGAGTTTTGCAGGGGAGAAGTAGGGAGACTAGAGTAACCTGGGAAATGGCCTTTTATCACACATCAGTCAGCACAGAGAGGAAGCATTCGGCACTGAAATTTCCATGCTTATTTTTTCCCCTTCAGCAGCTAAATCCTATGAGTAAATGATGCTTCAAAAAGGTTTAAGTAAAACAATAAATATTTTGAAACAGATTTTAGATTAGTATCGGGAGCAGTGTAAGCTGGCCCTCTTGTAGAGGCAACTCTGTACCTATAGGTTGTGAGAAAATGTAAGAGCAACCTTCATCCCCTGTTTCTTAAGTCGTGGACTCATTTGCTTGTGTCTCAAGGATCTTTCAGTTATTGATCCCACTTATAGAGTACTGTGGGCTGTGCTCAACTGCCCACATCAGCAGGTAGCAAAATCCCACAGAAGAAAAACAAACAAACAAACAACAAAAACAGAAGAAAAACACTGAGTCAAGCAGCTCCATGGAAGGATAAACCTTATGCAAACAGACTTCTACAAAAAAACAGAATTAATAAAATATATCCTGTCCATGCATTATGAAACACATCTGCCTGCAGAGTGAAATGCCAACTTTAATTTTTACTTTGGCTTGGGAGAACTGCTCAGGTTGAAAATAACTGCATGCATTGGTGAGCAGCCACCTGCAAGTGCCTGCACACACCTTCTTTGTTTTCCTCCCTTTCTTTTCTTGGGGGTGCCTGACTGCAGCAGAGAGTTAGTGCAAGGGGATGGGAGTGAGTACTTGACTTCTGAAAGCTTTGGCGATTGGAGCTGAACTGTCCATAATCCAATTTGAGGGACAGAGGGATAAACACAGCAGCTAAGGCTTGTGGGCCACCTATTCAGGGTGGCCAGATGTATTGGGTGACATTGTGGGGATAATGCCATCCCCACATTTCTCCCTTTCTCCTTACCATTAATGGTGAAGTATGCACTGCTGTCGCTGCATCACAGAAAAGCTGCAGTGAGGCTTCACAACCCACCTCGGTAATCGAGGAAGCCGTATTCAGTCAAGTCCTTTGAATCTCAAATGTTTCTGGAAGAAAAATATTGTTGCAGACCATGCAATGGTCAGTAATGGAATTACTGGCAGTTTTTTGTTGGTCCCTGCCTGTACTTGCCTTACAGGCAGAAGCAGGATCCTTTCTAGTCCTTCTAATGCTTGTGGACTCCTTAATATACATTTATACCTCTGTTGCCTACCTTTGTTCCTGCTGCCTCGCCTTCAAAAATATGATGTGACAATGGCTTCCACAGGCCAATTACTCACTGTGTAGAAATATGTATTTTTATTTGACTTATATTTGCTGTCTTGAAACCTCGGGAGAGAGAAATGACTGTATCACCAGGGTTAGAGAGCTGTTCTGGATATATTGCGCATCCAATTTTTAAATCAGACCAGGCAAGTGCAGTCAAGTGTACATGGTATCTACCAGCTGCAGAATTACATCTCCTCAGTGAATCACTCCTCTCCCCCCGCCTGCCCCGGCTCGCCATTTATAATGGAAAAGAGCTTAAATATTCAGGATAGCAAGCAGCAAGAGGAAAACTGGAAAGATTAGAGATGAATGCTCCCCTCGTCCCCTCTGGAAGTGGGTGTTGCTGTCACTGGAGGCTGCTTCTACTGTAGCTAAATGCCAGGCAGCTCCTTATGGGAGAACTGTCTGCTTGATGTGGAGTCAGGTTTTGTGCTTTCAAAGTCAGTCCTCAAAACAACATTAATGAACAAGCAACAGAACTTTTCTGCTATAAATATTTGAACAGCAGTTTGTTAATTTTTGTTACTCTCCAAGTGGATTAATTGCTATTTTATATCAAACTTGGTTTCTATTAGTTAAGGATTTATCTTAAATGATAATATTGGCCTTTTTCTTGAATAAAACATTTTTTTAACCTAGATGAATTCATTAAATTCTTGAAGGTGAACTGACAGATTAAAAGCAGCCCAAAGAGCCTGATGTGTTTTACAATTGCACGAATACTCTCTTGGAGTTCTAAAAAACAACATTGCGCACTTCAGATATTTCAACTTCAAATAGATGGTGATAAATACTGCTGCCTTTTGAAATGTCATTGCTCCTTGTTATCTCCCATTAATTGTTAGGCTTCTGCATCTATCCTCTCCCAGTTCAAAACCTAATGAGGTGTCATTTACATTATTAATCACACAAACAACCAAGGAGGCAATGAAATCAACCTCTGCGTGCTGCTTTTTCCCTTCATTAACTTCAGTGGTATGGTCTTATCCATGTGTTCCTTGCATGGGTATTTGGAGCAGCATCCTTACCATGGCCAGACATGATCATACAGTGCTCCAAACGTGGTAGTCAATCACACATGCAATAACTAACTTGATTCCAGTGAGGGATGTAGGTGATTTACCACAAAATGAATGTGGGAAACCAGCTGTCTGTCTGTTGCTTTGGGTAGGCTCTCAGACTATATCAGGAGCAAAATCATTAATGGCAATGTGCTCATTACCATGAAGGGAAAGCATAATCAGACCCAGAGACTGAGCATACTTATCTGTCAGGAGACATAAAATTAGTTATTCTTAATTATTCATATCTGTTGTGATTAACTATCACTTACACACAAGATAATGAGTGTATGGCTGAGCTTTCCTTCTTGGTTCTCTTCTGTCTGTTCTGCATAGGTTCTTATTGTGCATGGCCAGCAAAGCAGTGAGAAACACTTGGAACAGGTTTTGACAAGATGCTGCTTGATGGGATGTGCTCTTCAGAATGTGTGATGCACTGATGCAGGGTCCTCACTCCAAGCCCTGCTCTCAGCCTTCCTGCACTGACTTTGCGAGATGCTCAGATCAAAAGCTCAGTGTTACCAGCCAGTTCTCTCCATGACTGAGAACAAGTCCATCAAGGTGGAAGTGTTGTTTAGTTATTAGAAACACAGAATAAATTAGATAGGAAAGGGCTTCTGGAGATATTTAGTCTAAACACACACCCGAATCAGAGTCAACTAGGTCAAGTTGATCTTGTCTGGTCAAGCTTTGAATATCTCCAAATATGGAGATTCCCACAGCACATGATCATCTTCATGGTGAAAAAGTAATTTCCTTACTGGGATTTTCCTTATTCCAGACTGTGCCTGCTGTTTCATGTCATTCTACTTGTCGTTCCTCTGAAAAGGGTCTGTCTGCTGTGCACCATCCTATTAGGCAGTTGTAGCTGACACCTTCACCTTCTCTTCTCCAGGCTGAACAATCCCTGGTCTCATCTCTGCTTCCTCTACTCATGCTCATCCCCCAGTCATCTTGGTTCCTCCATGGACCAGCTGCAGTATCGTATCTCTTGTTCTAGAGATATCAAAGTACTCCAAGATGGGTGGTCTTACCAGTGCTGAACAGAGGAGATAAATCTCTTCAATCATGCTGCTATGATTTCTGGGGTCTTTCCCACTGTTATCCACTCACACTTTTCAGTAATCCCTCTTTTATAGGCCCTGGAAACCATACCAATGCTTTTTCTTTTGGTGGTACGTGCAGTAGATATCCTACCTTTATGGCAAGCATGCACTCTATAGCCCTTGAAGTCTCACTGTCATGAGCTGGCACAACTCTGCAGTCTCCACGTACTGTTCCCTGCCCGATTGGCCCTGGATGTAGTGCAGATTTCCATCTCCTTCCATGCAATTGTGAGAAGAGAGTCCATAGAGCATGCCCGCCCTACAGCCTGCCTGATCAGAGCCGTTCGAGCGCACAGCCCTGGGTGCACATACCTTTAATACGATGATATGTTGGTGGCCCTGGGTGTTCTGAACTAAGTACAGGTTGCTCTGGAGGGGTAGGGTGAAAAGCATAAGTTTTGGATGCTGGATGCAAAGAAGGGGAACTTCTGGAACTCAGATGCACGTTGGGCAAAGAGCCCTTAGAAAGTTCCTGGCTCTCCTGCTCTAGAGCATGTTACTCTGGGGCAGTGCCCCAGGGACAGGGTATGAGGTGAAGAGTGAAGACAGTAGTCTCTGTTCTAATTTTAGAGGATTAAGCAAATAAACGCAGTGCACGAGAAAATAGCGCAGGGCTTAACACAGAGCCAAAGCTCTCAGGAGTATTATTGGAAAGGCTCATTTGATGCCAAAGTGATTCCAAGGGATAACAGCACTGGAGCAGTAGCTGGCCACCTTATACTTGCCTGCTGGAGGCTATATGGGCTTGTGTGTGATGGATTCACCTGCAGGACTGGAGGAAATTGGGTGATCCAGTTGACTAACAATGAGATTTAGGGTCAAATCAATTTTACCTAAGGTAAGAGCTGATGCATTTGTCCCTTGGGTCTGAACTTAAGGCAAGTTAGAGACAAGCACAAGTTTTTCTTGTTAGAAGATGTTTAGCAAACTTACAAGAAATGGTCTTGGCAAGTCAGACTAGCAGGTGGTCTGAATAAAAGTCTGCTGATATAACAGGGAGTGTGAGGGTCAGCTGTTTTGGTAGGAGGTGCTGGTTTGCTTCTAGTGCACAGCATATTACAGCATGTGCACAGTATGTTGCTTCAGTCTCTGCATTCCTCTGGGAGAATCTTGGCACTTCCCTCCCTGCCCTCCCCCCACCTTTTTTAAGAAATGTGCTGTAGTTCTTGAGCCTAGGACTGATGGAGAAAATCTTGTTTGTCTCCAATATATGATGCAGATTCAGAAATTGGAGGCAAGTGTAAACCATCTGTATTTTAAAACAAATCATCTGAATTTCAGGCCAATCTGATAATTTTTCCAGCCCTGATTTTGAAAGGCTGGGACAGCAGCCCTGAGTCCTTACTGAGCAGGGCAGGAGCAACCTGTCCCCTTGCCCCTCGTTTAGCTGCTGCCCTCTGCAAGCAGTGGACCTGCTGCAAGGAAGTTTGTCCCTGACTTTGAGTTTTTCTTGAGTTTTTCTAGCAAAACAGAGAGCCACCACTGCAGTAATCCTCTGGCCAGGGCTTTCTGCCACGGCAGAGCTGTGCCCCCAAAGTGAGGGTGCTGCATTGCTGAGCAGTGCTTGTGCATGGGGGGCTCTGAGCCCACAGGGAGCTGCAGCGCATGTCTGTGCAGGCTCTGATGTTGATCCTTTAATTGCCTTAATTAGGTGGACATGCTTCACATTCCAATTGCGTTTTCATGGTTATTTAAAGCTTGTTTAAATGTTTGCAGAACTGTTATGGCTGTTAATTAAGGACAGGATGTAAATATGCAGGAGGCAGGAACACCCATGTTTTGTGTGCACACACACACAGATTCTTCGCCCCCAACCCATGCTGCCCAGGAGCCAAAATAATGCAAATTCAGAGTGGTTTACAATGAGAGCTGGTCTCAGTCCTGAGATTGTTTTAGAGATGGGGTAACAAAACCCGTTCTGCTTTTGGTGAGACCATTTCTCTCTCCCTGATTTGGTTTTCTTAGACTGCATTGTTCTAACATCTTGCAAGAAATAATATACAGCTGTGAAAATGAGATACATCTGTGATATCTCAGGATGTTTCATCAAAATTGAAAATGCTGCTTGATTTTACTGAGGCAGGAAAGGATTTTTCCAAATCAGGTGAACCTGCCAGACAGCATTTAAAAGATGAATATCAGATGTTGCCAATGCAATTCAGTGGTTCTTCTGCTTTTGAAGTGAATTTTTACATGAAAACTAACACAAAACATATTCTAATTATCATACGGCTTCCTAATTATAGGGCTTCCACTTGATTAGATAACTAGTTTAGTCTTCTTATTTATTTTAGTTGGACCCTCCGGAACCAAATAATGTGTTGTCATAAAAATAACTTCACTTCTGCTTATTTTATTCATTTCTGGCTGCATATTTTTTCATTTCTGTCCAGTCTGTCATTTGACTGCAGAAAGTTGCATTTATTTAGTGATGAAGCAGGAAAATGCACTGGGTAGTGGTACCTATAGCTTTCTGTTGATATCACAAAGTTCCAAACAGTTCAAGGAAAACAATGGAGAACTTTTTGATCTTCAAACATTTCCAGTTACTAACTCTGGCAATGAAGAAAATGTCATGTAAAGATTGTGTTGGACCCCATGGAGGCTCTTGAAGTTAAACGCTCTTCGCTCTGTAAGAAAATTATTCTGTAAGCCTCTTTGGGCAAAGGGCACCTTGCAGTTGCAAATTCTCATATATGCTTAAAGCTAGAAAAAACACTTTTTCTTTTTTTTTTTTTTATTTTCCAGTGATTAAAACTCAAACAACTGCCTTTGACATCTAAAAAGCTTCTAGTCACCCCCAAATGGTCTGAACTATCCAGAAATAAACATTTTGGTCTTATTTTGGAATGTTCCTCTTTTAAATTCAAAACATCATAACAGAAAAAGAAGATATTTCCACTAGAAAATATTGTCCTTAAGTTTTGGGTTGGAGGTTTTTTGAGTTTTTTGTTTTGCCAAAACAATGCAAATTCAAGTGGCACTCATCCTTCTACAACTCTGACTTTCAGTGAATTGACTCTAATTGGCATGCAAAAATAATAATAATAGAAAAGAAGGATCTCTGCTCGCACTTGACTATAATACCTCAGCTGGAAGGAGTGGTTAATCAGTGCACTTTGGTTAATCGGTGCATTTGGATGTGGTTCTTTGGCCAAGGACTGGAGTCCCTTTGCTGTGTGCTCAGCCCAGCACGTGCGTCCTTGTGTTCTGCTCTGGCTCTGCAGCTGCTCAGGGCTGCTAGGAGGGAAACCCAGAAGCTGATGCACAAACTCAAAGCTGGGTCAGGGCATGAAGGACATATCCCACCGTCTCCCAGCTCCTGGGGATTCAGGCCCTTTCTCTGCTCCATGCAACTTCTGAGCATTTCTCTGCTTTCTCCTCCCCTTCTCTGGGTCTAAAGTTTCATCAGGATCCTTCAAGACAATGCACTATGGATTTGTGTTGTCTCTTGTGCTGGTGGCAGCAGCAGAAGTCAGGCAGCATTAAATGTATTCCTGCTGCCTTCAGGGAAGTCTCTTGACCCATCCTCTTGCCTTCTTTTGCTATGGCTATGTGGAATGGAAATCTTGCAGAGGTCTGCACTTGAGAAATTACTTTCCTCCTTTATTACTGAGCCAAAATCAGTTAAAACTTCTTTAAAGTATTTTATGCACGTAAAATTGTGTTTCCATTCATCTTATTTACAGAACTTGAAACAGGAAAAGACATGTAAAATGGTGCCTTTTTGAGAATATGATCATCTTTCTGCGGGTTGTGTATTCTTCGTTCAGATGGGTTATTTTCTGGTACCAGGTGAAAAGAGAGGATTCCTAAGGAAGAGTCAGGGGAATGTTCCTCCTATGTGGAAGTGAAGCTCACCTATATGTTACTCCTTGCTGTGTCTGTGTCCAGCTGACCAACATCGTGGAGAACAGACCAGACTTATGGCCTCTGCTTTAGAGATGAGCTCAAGAGTGGTCAGAGTTGGTGAAGCAGTTTGGCAACACAGAGAGCGCCACAGTCCCTCTCTGTCCTTCTTGCTGCCGGCACTGGATTGCACACAGGAACCAAAACAGTGCTTATAAAACAACGAAGTTTAATCTTCCTTCGTTATCTTCTTTTGACTTTCAGTATGAATTACCTCATCTTCAGTGTCACTAGAAATCGATTTGTTATGCTAAATACTTGCCAAATAAATAATGAGCTCCCAAATTAGTCTGTATGCAAGAAGACAAGGAGTGAATTATTTCTAGTGATGCCTTTTAGCAGGCAACGATTAAATTATTTCAGTGTTCTGATTCCCAGGGCTGGGCTGCCTCAGAAAAGTGTGCTAGTGACACTTAAAAACACTAAGCCACCTTCCATGGTCTTTGATATTAAATGTCACCACTTCTCTCATTTTATCACATTATTACAGCCCTTTCTTACCTGGAAGCAAGCAAATTAATGAACACTGAAAGAATCCAAGGTGTCTGCCCATACAGCTCCCATAAAATCAACCCCCACTTTACAGAACAAGTTTTCAGGTGATGCCACAAGGCAAAAGACCAAACTAATTCATAGACTTTCAAAAAAAGAAAAAAATCCTCAATGCTGAAGTCTGTTTTAATGGTCTGATAAGGACACCAGAGAGAGTAGTTGGCAGAATTGTTGGATTTTGTTTGCTCTGTGAAGGTAATGCAGGCCATTGCTGAAAATTTTTCTTTTCAGCTGAAAAGCTCTGTGTTTTCTCATCTCACTCTATGCCCAGCTTCTAGATATTATTGTAGGATAGCTGTTCTCAAGCTAGCAACATATTCCTACCATGGTACTTGTAAACCAAAACAGAGGACATCATTGTAATGGAGTATGAAACTCTGCTCCTGTGTCAACAGGAAGCTCAATGTCCCCTCTGTGTTGTTCAATTGGTGTACAGTGGCCTTAGTGAAGTAAGCTGGTGACATCGAAAGCAGTATCAAGCCTGGCATCGCTGTCAGAAGAGTCAAACAGTGGATGAGCCATGGAAATTGAACATGATGTGCAGGACCGTGACTGCTTCAAAGTCACTGCTTCACCTGGTCACTCCTGAACCTAACCATATGATAGAGTTAAACGTGTTTGAGGAGAACAGTAACTGTCCCTCCTCTCAGGTGCATCTTCTCAAACAGTTGGGAAGGTGGGATGAGAACAGATTTACAGCAGAGACCAAGATTCAGTACTTCACCTTCAGTGATAGGGATTCAAGTCTTCAGTGCTTCCTCATGGTGGTCCTCAAAAGGACCATATTTCCTTTTTCCATCTACAGGCTGTCTCTCTCCTGTAAGCAAGGAGGATTCATCACAGCTGACACGACTCGGTTCTTCAGCACAAGATTTGGGATACTTGTCCTAATGGTCATCTTTTATACTGGCAGCCTGAGAGGTGTGGGTTGCTTTGAAGATGAGTCAGAACTCATCTGACAGAACCCAGTTAATACTGCTGCTTTAAATTACTGACTTCTCTGTATTGATTATAACAAAAGACCTAATGAGACTCTCTTTCTGGACTGAAGTTAGCTTTTTCAAATGCCTGATAGAGAAAATAGATTAAAAATTGAGGAAAGTGGAAAATTTGGAAGAAATCTTTATTCCAAAGCAAAGAAAGAAAACATCACCTCAAACACAGACCAAGCACAAGACCAGCTGCTTTTATAGCAGAATTTTCTGCTGTATATTGAGATATTATTAGGATTGCAGGAGGCAGCTAATAGCACTTTTCAATAAAGTGGGATGTGTCCACTAATGCTTGAAGATGCTTATTATTATTTATTGATATATAAATCTATTAAATGAATTTTATTTAAAGGAATGCCAGGCACCATTACTGTAATTTGTTAATGTAACAGAAGAGATTCCTATTATACTAATGTGACCTTGTTGAAGCTAAAGCACTCATCATTTTTGCTGTAATGTGTTTCTACAGAGGGTAATTCGGCACAGCTGTTCGTTTGTTATCATCTCCATAGCACTCACAGAGATTACTTGACTTTTGGGGGACTTTGATTATGAGTTAGAATTCAAGTTGCTTAAAATAGAATATTGCTGCACAGAGGGTACCTAAATGACTCCTTATTAAGTACTTAAGTTTTTTCCTGGTCTAGCTGGTCCCTCACACTCCAGTCAAGCTCCCTGTGCCTATGTAGTCAGAGTCTGCTGTGGAGCTCAGAGGGTGCCTGCTCATCCTCTCATGACTGCTCACCAGGTCTTCCCAGTGTGAGGTCATGAAGAATGGGGAATGTACTGGAGGACTGGAAGGAAGCCAACGCCACTCCAGTCTTCAAAAAAGGCAAGAGGGAGGAGCCAGGAAACTACAGGCTGGTCAGCCTCACCTCCGTCCCTGGAAAGGTGATGGAGGAGATTATCTTAGAGACCATCTCTAGGTGTGTCAAGGAAAAGAAGGTGATCAGGAGTAGTCAGCATGGATTCACCAAGGGGGAGTCATGTCTGACGAACCTGATAGCCTTCTACGATAAGGTGACCAACTGCATGGACGATGGGAGAGCTGTGGATGTGGTCTACCTTGTCTTCAGCAAGGCTTTTGACACAGTCTCCCATAACATGCTCATAGGAAAGCTTAGGAAATGTGGACTGGATGAGTGGACTGTGAAGTGGATTGGGAACTGTCTGGATGGCAGAGCCCAGAGGGTGGTGATAAATGAGGCCAAGTCTGGTTGGAGGCCTGTGGTGAGTGGTGTCCCACAGGGGTCAGTACTAGGCCCGGTTCTCTTCAAATTGTTCATCAATGACTTGGACAAGGGCACAGAGTCACCCTCAGCAAGTTTGCAGATGACACCAAACTGGGAGGAGTGGCCAACACTCCCCAGGGCTGTGCTGCCATTCAGAGGGACCTGGACAGGTTGGAGAGTTGGGCAGAGAGGAACCTCATGAGGTTCAACAAGGACAAGTGCAGGGTCCTGCACCTGGGGAGGAATAACCCCAGGCACCAGTACACATTAGGCATTGACCTGCTGGAAAGCAGCTTTGCAGAGAGGGATTTGAGTGTCCTGGTTGACAACAGGTTAAGCATGAGGCAGCAATGTTCCCTCGTGGCCAAGAAGGCCAATGGGATCCTGGCTGCATCAGGAGGAGCGTTGCCAGCAGGTCGAGGGAGGTGATCCTCCCCCTCTACTCAGCTCTGGTGAGGCCGCACCTGGAGTATTGTGTGCAGTTCTGGGCTCCCCAGTACAAGAAGGACATTGAGCTCCTAGAGAGTGTCCAGCGGAGAGCCACAAAGATGATTAAGGGACTGGAGCATTTTTCATATGAGGAAGGACTAAGCGAGCTGGGCCTGTTTACCCTGGAGGAAAGAAGGCTGAGAGGAGATTTGATCAACATGTTCAAGTACCTGAGGAGTGATTGTAGGGAGGATGGGGCCAGGCTCTTCTCTGTGGTGGCCAGTGACAGGATGAGGGGTAATGGGTGTAAGTTGAAACACAGGTGTCCCTGCTGGAGTGGGGGGGTTGGACTAGATGATCTCTAGAAGTCCCTTCCAACCCTAAGCATTCTGTGATTCTGTGGGAAGCAGAGCAGTATATCTCGGAAGTTAGTAAATTTGGGCAATTTTGGATGAGCATCTTTCAGAGCCTTTCCAGAGAGTGCTCTGCCTCTGAGACGTATCTGTGGCTGGAAGATCTTGAAGCATGATAAGGAGATATCTGCAGCAAAAAGTTTCATTTTTTTTAGTCCTCATACAAAGCCCAAAGCCCCTTTGATAGGAGATTTGATGCTAGGTTGAGTAGCAGTTTGCTTGCCAGTTGATTCCTCTTCGCTGTAAGTCAGTTAGCAGCTCTGTATTTAGTACCTTTGTAAAGTAATTGATACTTAAATCTTTCAGTGGAGTTGACAGTCAAGCTGCTCTGAACATAGCCCTGATATTATAACATTCACCTTTGAAATGAGTCCATAGCTAATTCCCTAAAGCTATTAGCCTTTGGTATTTGAACTGCAGGGGATGCTTTAATGCAAGTGTCTGCAGCCTGGATGAGCACTAAGTGGGACTGCAGGTTGTGTCACCACCTCTCTGCTGAGTATGGTCCAGAATTGCTCCTGAGGCTATTGCAGAAGGAAGCCAGGCTGGCACTTGCTGCACCTTTCCAGAAGACATGCTGTGGGGATGGTAGCTCCTAGGTGGCTTAAAGCTACGGCTACCCAGCGTTTCACCCCCTGTGCATATGGAAATGAAGCTAAAGAATACATTTATATGCATTTAGAAAATCAAATGCAAGATGGTGGTATGGTATCCATATGTTCCACGGGACTAGAAATGCTCTCAGAATGAAAGATGCCACTGGAAAGCAGCTCGACTAGCTGGAGCGAGGGGTACTGGACTACGCTATTTGGCTTCGTGGCTGAACCTTGTTTTTTCTCCTTGCTAGAGAAAAAAAAAAAAAGTGCTTAGGCCCCATCACTCCCATAACTTGTCTGGCAACTGTTGTACGGCCAAAACTTTATTCAAAAATGATAAGTCTGGCTGCTGAAAAGCCTAAAAAGCTGTTATGGAATTTGGAGACCTTAGTGCTATGGCACATTTTGCATGTTATTTAAGCACTGGCTTTCTATTTTTTTTTTTTTTATTCTTCGTTTCTGCCTTTTCTCTGCAACTGAAAGCACTCGAATTAAACATTTCTCTTTTTCTGTTTTTTAAAGGAAGAACTTTTCTAAAGCTTCATTTTAGTAGTGCAAAGTTCTTGTTTCCTAGTCAGGGTCCGTGGTCCCCTTGCAGAAAACTTTTGACTCCCTCCAGCCATCTCAAATGCAGAATGGCCAACTGAACTCTTGGGAAAAGAATGGGTTTGTTCGCACACATCTGTCTGTGTCTTTTTCTTCTGAGATTGTCCTTCTCCACTGTCATTTCTATGGTAAGGAGGAGAGCAGAGTTCATGGATTAGACTGTAGAAAACTCAGTGTATTTTAGAGATTGAGTTGGCTAGTATTGCTCTTCAGGTTACCATTCCTAAGGGTGTGGTCCCAACTGCCTTTAGTGTATGGCTGGATTTGAGGATGGATGGTTATGATGGAGGATAGTGCCCTTTAAGGGCAATTTGGAGTAGGAGTGCAGCCAAGCCAGAGCCACCCTTTGCTCTGTGCTTCCTGGTCTGGGGAGCTCCCCAGCAAGGGACAATGCAGCTCCCAGAGCTGTAGGATGCACCAGCCTGGATCATGACTCCGGCGATGCTCATTGCAGTTGTCACATGTTTGCACTTGCCCCATATGGGAAGGTGGTGACACTTCCCTCCCCACTCTGCAAGGCTAATTCTATTAACATTCTTGAATTGCTAAGTTACTATGATGATGAGAGCCATGGCAAAAGCTATCCTTGAGCAAACCTATCTCTCTTTCTTTGCCTTTGGGATTTTATTAAAAGTGAGTGACCAGAGCAGTGGACTGGGGCTAGACTGATTCGAGTAAGTCACAGTGCTGGCTTATGCTAGATGCCTGGAAAGCTCTAGGCAAGAGATGAAGCCAACAAATGTCTCACTGGAACAGAAAGCTCAAGATCTGTGGAAACGAGGGGCCCTTGCTTACTCACAGCTTGGGTCTTCCAGCAGAAGCAGCAATAACACCTGGAGTACTTCTTGCTTTGCTTTTGAATATCCAGCACTAACTCTGAAGATAAGCAGTGAGTGTGCAGAAATGACATGTCGGAGGCACGTGGATTTATTTTCTTGCAAAGTAGATTTTAAAACCACAACCATGAGCTGATTTGTCAAAGTGTTAATAGCATATTACATGGTCTTAACATGGGTCAGTTGTAACAGGGAACAAAAGTCTTAACACGGGATCAAACTCCTCCCTGCAATGAGCACAGAAAAATAAATGAAGTCAATCTGGTTTTGAACCATCAATATCTTACTCTAGGATCTGTACAGATAGGAATAACTGAGTTCCCCATTCATATTCACAAAGGGATCAAAAATATAGATAAATGACTTCCTAAACTCATGGCTGGGATATGGGACAGCAGCACGAGGCAAGCATTGATGAAGCTGTTGCTTCTAGCCATAGTTGCCTTTCCCATTAAACAGAAATATTAAACAGCTGTTGATGGTCCATCAAGCCAGGAGCGCTTGGAAAAACAAGAATTGTTAGTAGGACAGACAGACAGTCAAGGACAACAGACCAGTGAAGCACAGACAGTGAAGGACATGGGGGAAGGAAGTGAGATTTTATTTCAGCTGGGATAAAGCAGCCTGTGCTCTCTGCTATTATCTTCGCAGCAACATTTTCTTGTGCTTCCACTTTTCCAGAATTTCAACAAGGAGCCAGCAGGCACTGAAATGCCTTTGAAATAAGCTTGTATTCCCTGAATATCAAATTCATGCAAATTACCGATGTTGCAAATTATTTTCATAAAATAAGAAACAAACTGTGTTTTCATCAAAAGCTTGAACTGTCAGCTCTCTCCATAGTTCTTTATTTTTTTTTTTTTTTTGAGTTTCTCTTCCAAAATTAGTTACATTCAGTAGTTACTGTTGAGGTTCTGGGTTCTGCTGGCATGGCCTGTTGAAATAGCCTGAAGAAGCAGGCGAGAAAGAAAACAAATAGTAAGTTTGGAAATAGAACCAGGCGGGCATATGAGAAATGTCAGTAGGAACATTTTGAATAATGATGCATCTATATTTATGCCCTGTACTCCTTTATATTCTTGCTGAGTTTTTGTGAAAATGATAAGTTTGCTGCAAATTATGGATAATCGTGAAAATGTCCCTCCTGTCACAAAGGAAACAGCTTGCTCGGAAAGGAAACACATTCTCCTTTGACAATTATGTTACTGTAGGGCTGATACTTAAGAAAATCATACCAATTTATAATGTCCCTGGATATTAGAAAAGACTAAGACTTTGAGTATGACAAAATATATTGACTAGAGATTCAGTCCAGGATAGAGATCCTCTCATCTAACCTTATATTACACCAATTAAAGTGGGTTCCTGATACATTAGTCTTGTAAGAAAGTTGTAATGAGGCTTGAATGTACAAGGGAGGCGAATGTAGGTAGGTTGGAAGGATTTTGTTTTGTTAGTAGAGGTTTAAAATACCAAGATTTTGAAGCTAGATTTTAATGGTCAACAACCCCAGCTGAAGTTGTCTTTGCAAAAGGTATTCTGAGTGCAGCTAATGTGCAGGGCTTTTTGGAAAACTCAGCTCAGGGTCCAATGAAAAACACTGGAGTCCTTTCTAAGGGATTAATGCGCTGTTAATGCACAGGCCAAGGCACAGATACCATGGTTTCCAGAAGCAGAAGACCAGTTTCAAAATCACCAGTCTGTCACGGTTCTTCTCACTTTTCTCAGACTTCTCAGACTTTTCTTGTGCTTCTTACCACTCTCCTTATTCCTTAGGGACATGCTGAAGTGGGCTGCTCCTGTCCTCCTATGCAGATAGAATCTCCTCTCCCTTCTGCTGGACAGACCTCGGTGAAATTTCTGAGAGGCTGTAGTAAAAAATGTAGCCTGGATGGTGGATGCCATCATGCTTGTCATGCTGAGAAACTTCTTTATTTTATCTGGCCTAGAAACCTATTTTCAGTTTGGGGATTTTTTGTTTGTTTGTTTGTTCATTTTACAGGAAATGGTGATTCTTTTGTATCCTCCTGGCAGGAGAAATAGTGAAAGCTGAGTCAGATTAATCAGAGTTTTTATCACTTACTGCACAGAACCAGGATTTCACCTCAGACAACACCCACAGACAGAGCTGCAGCACTGTCTATAGGTGACAACATCTGAGGACTCAGGAGGAGCTGGAAAGGGGGAGTATTTCAGCATGTCAGTCATTGATGGCAGAATTCAGCAGCAGGACCAAGGGAGTTGTTTTACCAGGCAAACACTGCAATAGATCGGGATGTGTCTCACCCAAAGACCTCCTTGATTAGAAATCTTTTCCGGTCAAGAAATGCAGATTTGGCAATACTGAAATATTCTGCTGTAACATTTCTGGCTTTAAAAGGTGAGTATTAATAGGGAAGCAAAGGAAAGAAACATTTCCATGTCATTTCCATGTTTTCAGACTCAAAGATTTGAGATTCTGTTTGAAAAAAAAATTCATTTTAAAACTTCGTCAGCATTAGTATCCCGCATCCTTAAAAGATCAAAATGATTTCACACCATATCAAATGAACATGTCATTCAAAATAAGCTGGTTTCCTCTTTTTTAAAAAAACTTTCTCAAATCTTTCCTTCTGTTTTTTGTAGCATGGATGCTTGGTGAAACATGAAGTTGACTCAGTGGCCTCTTGTCAAGCCTGTCTGGTGAAACTTATTGCAGATAGATCAAATAAAGCTAAGAGCAGTACTGAGGTGCACTTGTAAGGATTTATCTCTCTCTTCCCTCTCTTGTTTTTTGTTTCTTCTGTACCACAACTGCCCGAATCCAGCCAATTTTTAATGGCAAAAAGCATTGAGACAAGGTTGCATCATGAATCATCAGGGAGCTGAAGTTCTGCTCATAGTGGGGCTCCAATTTGTCTATCCGTAAACAATTCCTGTCATTCCTGCAACACTGAATATCATTTTCAACAGCAATCACAAACATTGTTTTTCCCCCTCTAATTAAAAGTTTGGTGCAACCACGTTTTTGCAGGCAGCGCATCTAAGACACATCATCAAGCCCCTGATGTGTAGCCAGGCCAAAGCAGCCCTCCAGTCTCAGCTGGGTCCCACACCACTGAAAGCTGCAAGTAAACATAAAAAGAAATGTCACTTTTTTTTTTTCAGTGCTTCTCCTTTCCTGGAGAGATTCTAAAGTGTTTATGTGCTAGACCAGTGTTCTGGTCTTCAAGAGCCAGTGTTCTTGAAGATTAAAGCTCTTTCCATGGCTTTGTCTTCCTACACAGGGGTTTGAGGCAAGAAATAAAAATATTTTATGCTGCCAAGATTAGAGGAAAGCTTAAAAGGTTACTAGCTACAAACAATACTGCCTGGACTGTTCCTTTACATAATGGCAAAAGATTCCTGAAGAACCTAATTTTCTAATTTTACATCCCTTTAGAGAAAAAGTTGACCCTCCTGCAAAGAAATAAAAATGCTGAACACCATCATGTATGTTTGCCTTTGCAGCTTGGTATCTCAGTGCTGGTTGTGTCTGGGGAACAAAGGTAGTGGACAGCAGAGGTAGGCACTGGAGGAGGGCTCCATGATGCTTTCATTAAATAACATACACAAATTATAGTAATTTGAAAAGACCAGCAAAATTGGCTATTAGAGGTATCGGTGGGAAACAGCAGGGCAGCTGCATATGGGCAAAATTTTTATGTCACTGGTGACTGGAATTCATATAACTCTATTCTTCAGCACAAATGCAGTGAAAGGTTTGAGCTATTTTCATGTGGCAGCAAATTGGGGGCATTTACTGCATGAACCACAGTAACTATCTCCCATTACTCGGTTTATGGGGTGAACTTCTACACACACATTCAAATTCATCTGCTTGGTAAATTGGGAGCATTTGCTCGTTCATGAATGTCCAGATCTGTGAATGTGACAAGTTGGGGATGTCTGTAGGTCTGAGTTCACTTTATTTTTCTTCTTTTTTAGCTACAGACTTTAGTTTAGTAAAGCATGAACAAAGCCACTTACTAGTCAGTAGTGTGGAATCATAAATTGTTTCTCAGAGTGCCCCTGGAAACAGGGAACACCAAATTGCTGTACAGCGGATTTGGGATAATGGTGCTGCAGAAAATGCTATTTAAATACAATTTCCTACTAAGGTAAATAAGGGATAAGAGATTATATAAAACAACTAAGTAATGCCTTCTGACTGACTTCAGTTCTGTGCATGGAAGGACAACAGAAAAGTAAATAGTGGAATGGAAGGGTTTGGCTTTTTTTCTAATAGTGGTAATATTTAATTTCTTCTTCAAGGAAAAGTCCAGAGTGCCCACTGATTTCAATGAGATTTCAATTGGTTCATGGAAATCAGCATTGGTGAAATTTTGTCAGGTAAAGTCTGTTGAGACTTAAGGCTGTTGAAATGGGGATTTGCCTTCTGAGAGAACGCGAAAGATGTCAATATTACAAAACCGAATGGAAGCTTCTGTCTTAAAATGTGAAATAAATCTTTTGTTTGGTTGTTTTACAAATACTAAAAAAGACATTTATTTTTGACCTTTCTAAGCTTTTTTTCTGGTGGTACCCCAGACTTCCTGAAGCCCAGGATGTTGTGAGGGGAAGAGAGGAGGTGATTTGGGAGGTGAACCCAGAGAGTCATGTTTAGCAGGTTCCTACAAACCCAGGTTGATCCAGCTCCAGGGCAGTCTCCTGGATGTGCTGCCTCCAACAGATGGGATATGTGGGAGTCCAGACCCAGAAACGTGAGTCTGATTTCCCATGGCACACAGCCCTCTGGTTAATCATCCTGTAGCATGGTCTGCCAAGGAGAGTGAAACCTGTAAGCCCTGGTAAATGCAGCTGTTGAGCTGTTCAGCTGCTGAGCCAATTTCTTACAGGGGAATCTGGACTTCTGTTGAAGAATTCTGTGGAAGAAGTCTTTTTTCACTGGAGAAATGGCCTATTGGAAAATTCCTGACTATTTCTGTGTTTGCAAATTATATACAGCAAGAGTAGCAGATAGGAGTTTCCTGGATTCACTTCCTCCCAGGGATGCAGATGTCATTACAGCCCCTAGAATCTGCTGTAGACTGAACTGTGTGGACAGTTGTCTGATAGTTACTGAATTAGCACCTTCCATTGTGTTGCACAGACCACCAGAAATCAGAAAATAATGACTTTAGATCATTAGTGACTTCTGTGGATTTAATAGTGGTGGAGTATATTTTTTGGATAAAGAGAAGATATTTAAATATCAGTTCTTTAATGAGGTCCATCTTTCCAGGCTGAGAATGGTTATTAAGGAAGTATTTTATTCCTTGAACAGCAAAAGCTGTTCAAAGCAAGACATACATTAAGTGCTTTTTATTACTAATATCACATCTTCTAATGAAAATCCTGACAGCTCATACCAAACTTACACCTATGATGCAGTAGAAACAAGATGAGTAAGAGAGAACTGATATGTCTTCTCAGGAGAACAACTCATTCTCAAGCAAACCCTCCAAAAACATGTATTTTTTTAATCTTCAAACCATCTGCATTACATATGCATTTGTAAATGACTCATTTGCTATGGACCTTATACCGTATTTAATAACTCTTCTTCCTTTAGTTAACATTGTGCCCCTGTGACACAATATCACCAGATATTTCGTATTGCCAAGCATTAGCATTGCAAATACTTCTAAAAATCCAGTCTCACTTTGCTGGAGTCTTACCGACTGACATAAGGACTTCAGGATTGACATAAAAATCCTTATTATTTTGCACACTCAACCCAGTAACACTCTATAAAGCTAACTGTTCTTCCTCTACTAACGGGAACAATATGCCCATGTTAAAGAAGAACCAGAACACCCTTATTTAACTCTTATGCCTAGAGTCCTGTTTTTCAAACTAAATCATACACAGGTAAATACATAAAAAGCTTAATTGGTTTCCCCCTGTAGACCATATAGACCAAGCAGCTAGAGTAATCATGTAGGAATTCTCTGTCTTGGTACAATGAGCAGGGATGATATAGCTGGGACCACTGTATATGGTGCTCTGCATGCCACAGGCATGTCAGATCGTTGCAACCTTAGAGACTGTTATTATACACACTCTGGGCAGGTCCAGCCCATGAGATCAATTTATATCTCACAGTCTTCTTCTATGCTATGGCATTTTTCATTTTACTGTTATGCCCTCAATATTGGCAAAGGCCAGCATTGCTCCTCATAGCTGATTCTCCATAGCTGATTGGTAAGGAATGGCCAAGGAAAACAAGTTTTTCATAGAATTATAGAATCACTATGGTTGGAAAAGACCTTTAAGATCGTATTCCTTTTCTATTTTTAAATATCTGAACCTCATCTCTTCAGCTGATGCAAAACACCACATAGTGCCATCTGCATTTGTCCTCGTAGCAGGCCTCACCAGCCTTTGAGCTGGTGCAGGTGAAAAAAAGTTTCACAAGATTAACCAAAACATTTAGAAATGTATTAAGGGAACTCCGTACTGATCAATATTTCTCATTTATCACCACCTAGTGTTCCAGATGGGCTCAGGATTCGGCAATAATCATGCAAACCAACGTGGCTATATCAAGCATTTATTCAGGTGAAAGCACATAAACAGAGAAGCAAAGTACGGATAGTTACTCATGAGGTAATATTTGCCAGCAGGATACCGAGACCGAACATCCTCTCAAATTGGTGGATTAGAGGGTTGCTGACAGGCTCTTAACTTGGTGGGCATCCTCCGAGGAGACAACGTAGGCCTCGTTGTTAGGAGTTTCTCCTTCCCATAAGTGGGAGAGACTTAAAGCAGATTTGCTTTCCCCGTGGGTACTGCTTTGAAAGCCACTGCCTCCTGGGAGCTGTGCAGATATCCCCTGGTTGTTACCAGACCTGGAGCTTTGAGCCCCTTGGTCTGATTTTCTAAAGGGCAAAACTGCTTACCAGTGCGCTGTGCCCTCCTGGTGTCCTGAGGGCCTCACTGTGGACCCGGATGAGTGACATGCAGGGCCCTGTCTCCACTTGTCTGTGTTTGCTTTGGAAAGACTTCCAGTCTTCTCCAGTTCTTGTGCCAGATACCACCTGTCTTGCAGCACAGACTTGGCCTGTGTGAGTGAGTCATCTAGGCTTTGGCATGCACCCCTGGACAGCATAGCCCTTTGCAGACTGGCTCTGGACGGAGTTTCATGGGCATGTGAAAACCTCAGCATCCCTCACTCGGAAAATGAGCACTCACTCAGTCAGGCAGAGTGGGTTTACAGCAATTATTAAAATACCACTTCTCTTTTCTCATGCCAATGAGTTTAATGGAATGAACTTCTCAACCAGTGGCTTTCTCCTTCTAGCACGCCGTATAGGAAAGACTAAAAATGGGAAACATCCAAAATGTAATTTTTAACACATTTAATTCATGTGACGATGCCTCCTGGAACCTGTCAAGAATTAGCTGGAATGGGCAGTTATCATCTGGTTTGTCTCCGTGCTCATACTCAGGCAAAATCTGCTCTGAAAACAGATGATTTGGAATGGCTGCCTGGGTACACTCTGGCATCCTTTCCTTGCAGGTGTCCCTGCTCAGACTTCAGAGCCATTTCAGCTGCTCCTGGACTGCTGCTGAAGGATGACTTTGGCTTTGGAGTTTCCTAATGAGCATGATTGCCAGCTGTAGGTAACATCCCGGGAGCCAGTGCAGCACTGCTGGCACATGTCACCTGTTCTTGATGGCTCATGTCTCCAACTTGGGGACCAGGACCCAGACACTGTGATGCCAAGCCCTCCATTAGTGGGATTGCAAGGTCAAATGAAGCGATTCTTGCCAAGTGCGTAGGGTTTGGCAGAAGCTGTGGCAGAATATGCAACACTGTCACAAGTGATACAGCAGTTTCCCTTAGAAGGAGGTTGTCAGTGAGTCATCTGGTGTGAAAAAACAACATTCTGCGGAGGGCTCTGATGAACTAAACAAGTTGAATACATCGCTTGGCATGCCCCAGGCTTCAAGACAGCTGTAAAACACCACAGAAATAACCCACTTCGTTTATGTTGCCTTAGGCCAGTTTTGGGCTGAATGCCTGTTCCAAGGCCCCTTTATCCTCCTTTAAATAGAGCTGCCCTGGGAATAGAGTTGTGCTGAATTCTCCTCACCAGCCACTTGTATTTGCTGTTATTTCTCTGGAAGAAAAGCTCCCTCCCACCTCACCCAGGCTAGGATCCCTGTGCAGACAAATGGCTTTATCCCGAGCGTTTGTTATATGCAGCTGCATGAAACTCTCAGCCTGTTCAATTAAAGAGCCCGTTTTCCCATTAACTGTCTTCTTAGACAAATGTGAAGTGTACTTAATGTTCACTCAGGATGAAGCCAACATGTTTCTCCTGCTGTTTTACATTTTCTTCTTAGTAGGGATTTGTCGTTTCTGACTGTTCAAATGCCTTGAAGTTCCCCAGCATTTACCATCAGGAAAAGGTAACAAGTGTGGTGACAAAGAATGAGAGCCAGATGAGCCTGGGAAAATGGATTGCTTTAATAGATGTAACTGAGGCCCCGCTACACCCTGCCTAATGCTGAGCAACCAGCCCATCTATCACCACTCACTTCAGCTGAGGAGCAGCACACATCCGGCCTTTAACAGACCTTTTCTCTCCTTCTACTAAAAAAAAGGTGATGGATTAGATCCCTTGTCTTTCCCAATGGTCTGAGTAGAGGCAGTTTAGAAAGGAGAAAATAAACAGCAGATCCTTTACATCAGCTCAGTGTTTTTTATTAACACGCCCTGAGAATCAGATTCTTCCTGCCACTGGTATCTTGCTGCACATTAATTTAATAACTAATATCCCCTGAGTCTTTATTTTCCTTCCTTTTTTCTCCTCCTTTTTTTTTTCTCAGCACTTTTTTTCCATGAATTGAATAGGTGAGAAAATTGATACAGCTACTACCTAGTATGAAACTACATTGCCCAAAATACAAGTCTCACATTGGGCTGATGTATTAATCCTTCTCTCCCAGATGGCAATAATCACTCTCTGTCATTTTTTTCAAGCTGCAGTTCCACACTTCTGCATTTGCCACTTGCTGCCTTTCAGCAAGTTTGATGTGGGCCCCAAAAAGGGGTGAGGAAGAGAATGGAGGAGGAGGATGGAGTCTCTCTGGGTCTGATCCTGGTCTTACCTGTATCGGTAAGATATACAGTGGGTAACTTGGCTCTGGAGTTCTCTGAAGTAAAACCATCTTCCACAGCAATTCTGGTTGCTCATAAACTAGCTGTGTCCAAAGAGCTGTGATTACAGTGTATCCGTGTAGGATCAGCCTGCACAACGGGACTAACCAGACTCTGTGGGACCTGCTGCCTTGATGGGACCAACCTGGCTCAGTGAGGCTGACAAGGCTTAGTGAAACCAGCCCAGTTCTTACCTCTGAGCTCTGATGCAAAGAAGCAGTTCTGGCCCAGGAAGACTCCTTGATGCTTCGTATTAACTGTAAATAATGATGCAGAAAAGACCATAGAGATCCTCTAGCGCAAATTAGAGTGCTCCAGTCCTTGATCCGCTCTGCCTGTGTCCCCCTACCATGGCCTTGAGAGAGAAGTTCCTCAGAAGACTCCAGGTATGGAGACATTTGTATAGGAGGTAGAAATTTTTATGGTTATTTATGATCTGTAAGGTCATAAGACTATTGTGTGAAACAGAATCCAGACCTTGAGAAAGAAGACTTTTGCCCGCTTGGGCAGAACAATAAGAAACACGGAGTCGGTTGCTCAGTCAGGTTCACAGTTGACCTCCTCCAAAACTAGTTGAAGGCGCCTCTCAACTGGGCTTGTAGCCAACTTAACTGCAGATGTCCTCTAAACCAGTTTGAAGGTCAACCACACAAGGAGGAGGAGGAAGATGAGGAAGGCAGGACTCCCAAAATGAGGGCTGGGACCCCCTACTGGAATGCGCGCATGCGCACCCAGGAGAGAAGGCTCCGTACCGGGAGGCGGAGTTTGTCCACTCCCGGCCTACCTTCTGGCACGTACTGGCCCTACATGGCAGGATGCACCGGGTATAGAGAAGACAGTGTGGAGAAGGGAGGAGAGTCTCCTAACACTGAGGCCTACCTTGTCTCCTCGGGGATGCCCACCACGTTAAGAGCCTGTCAGCAACCCTCAAATCCGCCAATTCGAGAGGATGTTCAGTCTCATGTATCCTCCTGGCAAGTATTACCTAGTACTTTGCTTCTCTGTTTATGTGTTTTCACCTGAATAAATGCTTGATGTAGTCACCTCATTCTGCATGATTATTGCCAAATCTCGATCCCATCCAGAACAACATCCCAACTGTGATCCTGGTTGCCCTTGGAGTGGCCCTTTCCTGCGGACTGAGGTGGTTTGAACAGATGTGAGGGTAGTCACACCCTGCATCCCTGGGAGCACCTAGTTGCGTTGTGCTCTGAGGTCATAGCCCACCTCTTCAGTAAAACACATCCTGATTAGCCCTGCGGATAAATATCTTCAGCTCAGAAGGACTCCATCAATGTCAAGAGCAAGTTATGTTGCACTTCTTCAACAAGTGGCAATAAAAAAACTTTATAGCACCTGCTCAACATGACAAATCTTCTTCATCCTTTGTTACCTCTTCTCCATGAGGGTAATACTAGACAGCAGCTGATAATGTTGGAGTTATTGTGATGGAGCTTAGATCTCCCCATCCTTGACTGTGGCCACAAGGCATGTCTCTGGTGTTACATAATTCTAACATAAGTGCTAATATTTCCCAGGCACCATTGGTTCATAGGTCCAGATATTGTAAAGACTTGGCTGTAAACAGCTCTAGTTAGAGCTACAAATGGAAACAGATCTCATGGCAATCAAGTGGGTGCCTTAAAGATCGATCATTTGTCTTCTAAGATTTTGGCTTGAAATACCATTTGCACTCTTTTGTCCAAGTATGTTACTAGCACTGGTGCCTAGCTGGAATTATGTCCTACTAATCCCAGCAGAAAAGTGAATTAGAGCCACAGGTTATGGCAGACTAAGGGAATGTTAACTCCTAGTGTACCTCCTGGGGTCAAAGCATTTGGCAGGTCTTATTTTCCTAGAGGAAATCTGTCTGGTGTTACAAGTGTCAGCAGCAGTAACCTCAGGAAGACGTAATTAGTGCTTGTATCACACTCTCATCTGTGTCAGCAGCTGAAGGCCTCAATAGATGACACTGCAGAGATTGTCTCCTATGATATATGACCTCAAGTGCATAGAGAGCACATTTTCTCTTGAAGGTGTATTGGAATAGCTTGGGATCGCCACTGATGAGATGAGCAAGAAGAGGAGAATTAGAAGTAAGCAACCAAGGGATAGCAAAGCAGAGTGACACCCACAAGAAAAGGTTTTGGAATAGCTGGAGCTGACAGTCCTATCAGCTCAGGGAATGCAGGTACCTAACAGAGGTTCCTCTGGAGCTCCACCAGTCCCTGCCATTTTTTTGTTTCCTCATCCTTCCCTTGCAGACAATGTGCCAAGTTATGAATTCTCTTGTACTGGAGGCTCTCTTGGAGTGGGAACCTTGAGAAGTAACAAAGGTTATGTGATTCCAAACTCATTCATCCTGTCTGTGACAAGGAAATGGCAAGGAGGTGTCATTCTGTGCACCATGGTTTAGAAATCTCATCTCTTAAAAATGATTTGGATTTAATAACACTTGGTTCCTAGCAGAAGACAAGAAACAAAGCTCTAAAATGGATTTAAAAGGAAGATGCCAGCAACATGCAGCATTGGCAGGGTAGGGGGGTCTGTCAAACTGCTTAAAGGCTGCAATCCCAGCTTTCCCTCCCTGACAAGAAGCTGAAGCTTTTCTGACCTCACCTTTCTTTCCTACTGGCTTCCTTGCTTTTACTTTGATTTGCCTGTTGGCTTAGCGGCTTAGTCCCAGTACCTTAACTTTCCTTTTTTTTTTTTTTTCCTGAGCTTTTGAAAGACTTCTGCGTTGTAAATAAGCTTTAGTTCTTCTACCTGCTGAGACCTATTTGGATAATGAAAAGTCCACTTTGCCTAGATAACCAGTCTATGAAAACCAGACTCTATGGCTAGAGAAACAGATTTAAAGCACTGCTACATTGCACAAGACTGTAGCATCTTCTGGGTGAAAATTTTGGTACTTTTTACCTTCAATACACAGGGTTTCTCCAACCAACTTTCCTGGTGCTTGAGGGGGTGGTATTTGGGAACAACAGTAAAATCACTGACCGTGTTGGATCATCTAGTTCCTGGGCCCTAGACATTTGCCCTGAAATTGGCACTTACTAACATGAGCAAGTTCATCTGCTGGAAGTTGCAAAACTTACTAACTATCGTAGCAAACAGAGAGACAAGAATGCCGGATTAGTCTGAGATTAGAGAGAGCCTTATTAACATTTGTTACCTCTGAGATTGCCATCTTAAAATGTTATTATGGCAAATTGCAGCTGTTCCTTGAACAGGAATCAAGAGGCAGAACAAACATTCCTTTTATTACCAGCCTCAAAGCAGCACTTTTCCATCAAGGCATCAGCCTGTTTCCTTGTTTATTCATTTGCCTTTAATGTGGTGTGGAACCACAAAGCAGCCAGAGAGAGCTCTGAAGAGTCCCTGTTGTCTACTGAGATTTGATATTTATCTACTGTACATGCTCATTTCTCAAGCATTATTCATTATTTTGTAAACATATTAACTGGCTGTGAAAATCACTCATTTACTCTTACATCGTTTCTATCAGCAATTACCGTCTCATTATTACATTATCATCACAGCTTGATTTTGTATTTATCACTAAACAAAACCAATTCCTGGTTAACAACCCTTACTCATGAAAATTTTTGTGTCTTTCTAGAAAAGTCATTCTAGTCTCTCTCTTTTTTGGCCAATTTATGATGGTAACCCTCTGCTTGATGCAACCCCTCTGAAAATGATAATATGCATATCATTTTGATAATATGCATATTATCATCTATATTATATATAACAGTTATTATTATTTATAGTGATTAAAATATATCACCACAGTGATATATATATTTGGTATATAGCTGATTCACAATTCACCATGCCACAGAAACTTCACAAGCTTAAAGCTTCTCAGTTAAACACTACCCAAATGACTCTGCTGTCTGATCCCTGGCAGTGGTAGGCTACATAAAGGGTCTTAAGGAGACAGGCTGAAGACTCTGCTTTCCTTCCTTGCGTGCCCTGGTCGCAGTGCAGACATGAATTCACATCCCACCAAAACCAGTGTTTTTGTTCTTAGTGCCTGTTGCACCAGCTGGACAAAAATGCTTCTGCAGGCCACCATAGGTTGGTTTTTCTTCTGTGGAGAGCAGGCAACAATGGAGCACTATTTGAGGAACCACTTACAATGTCAAAATTCAGTACATCCTACACTTTTCCAAATTCCTGTGCTCAGGACCCAAGAGGAATCATTTACACATCGCACCCTACTTCCACCCTCACTCGTGCTTTCATTCCCCATGCCCTTCTCTACGCTGATTTCTTTAGCTCTCTGACAAACTGGGTCAAATTTGAAAATCTTTTCCCTTCTCTCAGCCAAGCTGTACCCTTGCACCCACTACCTCAGCCATGAGGACACGTTTCCTAGGAGAGACTTGGAGTATCTCCTCTTGGAGACAATGAGGACCAAAAAGGCCCTCTCTGCAAGGACGTACCAATGTTCTGCTGCTCTGCAATCTGCCAAGGAAAAGAGAAAACTACAATCCACACATTGAAAAATCATTGTCGGATGTCTGTTGCTATATAATTATTTGCTGCGAGCCAGACTAACTAGTCACTGTCATGTCAGGGAAAATGTTCCTTGAAGGTCTGATTTAACAGAAAATGCAATTTGTCTCATGGGTCAGCAAAGTAAGTTCAGGATGACCTACACTTTCATGCTCAGAGAAAGCTTTGAAACTTGCCCAGTCTGCATAGTTTCACATTTAGTAAATGATATATAATAAATGAATATAAATGCTCAGCACATGCCACCAGCCACATACCCTGCATGTCCTTTAGTGGGACCTAGTAAGAGGAAAGCATTGGTCCATGTTCTTGCTCAGTGAGGTTGTTTGCACTGGTGCATGTCCACGGTGTTAAAATTTATACGTTCACGCAACAGAACATCTGTTCACAGCTGCAGTCTGTGTCCAAAAATATATATGTATAATCACATATATATGTATATATATATATATAGGTGGTATTTGCCAGCTACAATGTGTAAAACCCACTGTCTCAGAGAACTTCCTGATAGCAATGTTCCTTTATATTTGGGATACGATTATAAAGTAATGGCCTTCACCCATACAGTGGCTAATTTCACTTGTTGGAGTGAAAGAGAGCACACTGATATTAATTGATTTTTATAAGATTGAGAACAGAGTTCTTCACCAGTAACCATCAGAGCTATCTGGGACATATTTTCCCATAGGGTTTTTTGCAGTTGCAAAAAAAAAAAAAAAAAACAGCCCTCACTAAAGCAGGAAGAACATGCAAAATCATTACCTTTCCTGCGTGTTGAAGCTTCAGAAAAACCTTTTCATTCAGATCTGCTGAAATGCTTTGTTCTGATCATTTCAAATATTTTGTCATAAATTCATGTCTTCATAATTGATTACTTTCAATATGTTTTTCGATATTTGACAATTTTGAACTACAGTGTGGCAAGTGTGGTTGGAGAAACAAGTTGAAAATGTCCTTTTACCTTGAATGATTTTGATTTCAACAAACTGACATTGACTCAATGGAAAACATTTTAATGGAAATTCCTCAAAGACATCCAATCAAATCTCTACTAAGAAGTAACAAAAAAAATTGCCTTTCCTTTTACAATAAATCATTCAAGATTTAACTTCTGAATATAGCCTATGTACAGATTATATATTATGTACAGACGTGTGAGTATGTATATGTGCATAGATCTTACATAAACGAATACTATGCCAGAATGCTGCTATTCTGAATTCCTCATCAACAGCATCAAAATCAAATTGTTTTGCTGACATAGGAGCACATGGACAGATAGAGCAGAGTGGCCATAAATTACCATGTATCTGGTATTTGGTCTTAAGAGTATTAACCTGGGATTTAGGAAAAGCAGTTTAATGTTTCTAGGCTGAATCAGATAAAAGGGTTTAGATCTTTTAAATTTCAGGTGAATGATTTTTTGCCACATTGCTGAACATTGGTTACTGCAGGATGACATTTTCTTTTGATTTAATTCTCACTGAAAAAGTGTTAGAGGAAGTAACAAAGTTTACTGGAAAGATGAAATTTTGTTTTCTGATGAGCCCCTCAATTTCTACTGGGCATTGAAATTGCAAGTTTTGAGATTTTTGTAACAAAATTTGTTATTGACAACTACAGCTGAGCAAGACCGTTATTGTTAACTATTTTTCTTTTTTCAACTGATTTATTTGAAGAAAACCTCCACAGTTTTGCAATGCTCCAAAGTAAGCATTACATTAAATTCATTTACAAAAATCCTAATTTGGAGTAGTCCAAAGGTTTTGGTTTTTATATTTTGAATTTTCAGAATTGCCAGAGCTCACTGTATAAGAAATTCACACAGCTGTTAAGATGTCTAATAAGCACAGCAGGAACATCCAAAAAAGCCCATGAAGTGAAATCTGAGACAGGAGAAAGAAATGAAGTACAAAATTATGCTCCTTTTTCCCTACTGATTCATCCAACCCCCTGAGAGCTGCAGTGAAGAGAAAATTCACTGATCATTCTGCTATTGCACAGCAAGGGCTAGCATAAAAAAGAAAAAAAAAATCAGTTTAACACAGAAACCAGAATAATTTCCAGAATACGTGAGCAGAGTTGTAAAATCAATCCAGCATGTGCAGGAGCAGAAATAAAGCTAAGGAAGAAAGTGCCCTTTGAAATCTTTTAGGCCTTATTGTAAACAGCCAGTGAAAAATTTATTGTAAAAAAATTTATTCAGCCAGAATGTTTTCCCCCAGATAGGGCAGAGTTATCCATTTTACTGTGGCTCTGCCTAACTGAGATCCTGTAAGAAATATTGTCAGTTGTTCAATAAATAATAATGTTACAGAATTTAAAATAAGAAAGTAGATTATTAAAGTTACAAATCTTTGTGGTCTTTATGTCTTTAATAAAACATTTATCTATTAATAATGAATATTGTTTCCATCAAACTCATGCTTTAAATGAAAAAAAAATGTCCACTGGAAAGGCAGCAATATTTTTTTATCCTCCCCAGTCAAGGCTGACAAAAATGCAGTTACATTGATAAACTGTTCATCATTCACAAAGGTTTAAAAATTTTAACAGCTCTGCATAAATTGAAGACTAGATGTTTAGCCTTGGAGGTGTGCAACAGGAAAAACAGGAGGCGTCCATAGAGATAAATGTTATAACTTCATAGCCCTTTTTCATAGCCCATAGCCACATAGTTAATGGCACAGTTTGGTGCATATGGAACACAGTGCACACATCAATACGGCATTCAACTTTAATGTACATCATACAAGGAGATCTCAGGGCAATTGTACCTTTAATGTTTGTTAGCTGAAGTGATCCTAATGGAATAATAATGTATTACATAGAGGCTGACAGTGTTTTCTAAGCAGCAAGATAAATAAATATATATATATAAGGTGTATGTGTGCATGTATGTGTGTGTAAGTGTACGCCTAAATATGTCTATATGTATATAAGTGTGTGTATATAACCACAAATCTCAGGAGAGTTGTATATACAGTCAGAGAAGTCTACAGTATACTCCTCTGAGATATGGAAAGGAGGCAGATTTCCATCTCTCCAAAGGTACAACGGCCCTGAATTCATCCAGTGGGGACACATTTCCAAGGGCCCTCTGTTAAGATAATTGCAGACCTTGCAAGCTATAGACTGAACACCATCAATTCTGTATTTATGAGCACAAAGGTATTTCTATATGCTCCCAAGGCACCCATCCTGATAAGTCCTTCCTCTGTTCTGCCCATCTGTCACTTTGGTAGTGTCCCTTTGACTCCAGTGGGGCACTTTCCTAAGGAAAGACCTTGGCATACGGCTCATGAAATTACTTACACCAAAGGGCAATTAGGGGAAAAATGCCATAGTCCTTTTTGCACATGCAGACCGTAAATACTGAAAATGTCCCATTCCTATTGGACAGACTGGTAAACTCCAGGATGTGGCTATCAAATGTTTTCACCAGGGCAGCCAGAAGTCACCAAGAGAGTCAGGAACTGTCCAAAAGTTCCTCCCGCTTGCCTCCTCCACCAGGCCTCAGTGTAGGCATTTGGAAAACATGAGCACAGCTTTCAGAGCAAATCAATGCCTACCTAAATCATCGAAAATATTAGGTTGAATTCAAAGTGCTCCCTGGTACTTTAATGAAGTCAGTAAGGGAGCTGCAGAGATAAAGCACTGTAATGCTTAATGTGAAGATGTATTGCACCTTCAGGTTCTTCATCCATCATCCCAGAATCCCATTATCTATGGGATGAAGATGTGGTTGTTAATTATACCTCCTCTAGGGCTCCCTTTTCACAGAAGTCACCACCTACACAGCCCTGGTGAGGAGGGAGGGATCAGCATGCCAGTCCGGCTGAGGGTACCACTGACATATAGGCATGTTATTCTTTACTTTTAATGAGCAAGATATGCTGTGAGTGACCTGCCCTTTCAGCATGCAAGGAAACATTCATCCGATTGTCTAGGAGTGATAACTGCAGATGGTTATCAGTCCTCTACTCAGAATAGCTGTCTGACCCAAATGAGAACATTTTCCCTATGGCTGAAATTGTCTGTTTTCTCCTTTGGAAAAACATGAACAGGGAAAAATTCTACAAAATTTTTAGCAAAGTAATCAAGTATTGGTTTGGAATGCTATAAATATTTACAGCGAAATGGAGCTCCTTTATCCACAAAATAAAGATTTAAAAAGCTGGGGAGCAGGTAAAGGAGACAGGTTTTCATTTTTTTCACTTTTGTGGGAAAAAAAAAAACACACAGAAACATTTATTTTTAAAACCAAAATCCAAACAGTTCCATCAAAAGGAGGAAACTAATAAGCAGAGCATTTAATACCTTGAGTAGTATGCTCAGAGGAAAGGAGAGCAAACACAAGGAGCTGCTACACAGCCCTGCACTTAATTCCTCCTCCTTAGTTTGGCTGCTCCTGGACACTTATGTCCTTGCTGTGCCTGCAATGAGTTGCGAGCTGGGCATGGATTCGGGCACTGGGCTGGCCTGGGCCAGGGCTTTGTAGCCCAGCAAGTCCCATCCCACACTATGCTCCATGGGCCCCAAGGATTCTGCTTTGCCCTGTCTGTCCTCATGCCTCCCAAGGAAGAGCTGAATGACAGTGCCCTAGGATGCTTGTGTCTGCAGTGATGCATCTGCTGATCTAATTCCATGTATCTGAGCTCTTGGCTGTGTTGAACTCTCCCGAGCTCCTGTTCAGACTTTGCCTTTGCTATGGCTGAGATCTCCCTCTGCATCCACCCAACTCCTGGCATGGCAGAACCCATCTGTGCAGCTCAAGACAGGTAAATGTTGCAGGTGTCAGAGAGTACAAGTACAATTTAGGGAGCTGTCTATCACCTCAACAGAGCAGAATGAATGGCTAAACGGATATACTGAAGGGTAAATGCCAGTCTAATCAGCATCTGGCTGGGAATGGACAGGTTTGGCTCCATATGAAGAGTGCAAAATACTTAGCAAGGTCTTTCTGATACTGCTTGACAAAGGCAAGCACTGAAAGAGTGAGGTTTCAGGCCTGGAAGAAGAAAATTCATTCGAGCTGCTCTTGTAAGAGATCTGCATGTGAGCATGTGTTGCTTGGTGCTTTCTGCTTTGTATTCCTGATTTAAAGTTTGCAAGGGATAGTACTGCTGTGTAAGCACCTGGGGCTCAGATGTCTGAATGGATGCAGTGCAACCATGCCTATGGTGTACAGGTGCTTGAGGAAGGACAGCCAGGAACCACAGTGCTGCCAGAGACTTCAAGTAAGCCCTTATCCTGCATCTGTGGACCTCATGCAACTTCATTTACTGAGGCAGTACCTTTTCTAGGGACACATCAGACTATCACGGTATGTAAGTTCTACGTTTGGTTTCACTCAAGGAGTCTTATCAATTATTGATTAACTAAAAGTCATAAAAATGCAAATACCCTGAGGTGCATGTCTGGAGGAAGACATTCCGTGGTAATTTCTTATTTTGGCTGACACCTAACCAGTAACTTCCCTCAGCTCCCTTTAGACATTCTTGAACTTTCTTTGCAGGCTTTGATTGTACATATATCCAGAGAATTATATATTTCACACACATATCTGAAATGGCAAATGCTGCATTACAGTTGTAAACTCTGGGCAGGAAGGATTGGACAATCATGGAGTGTGGGAGGGCTTGGGGATGGATGTGATTAAAAGATTTACACTTGCAAGATAGAAAATTCTAGTGGCATCAGTATTAAAGTACCAGGTAGCTGTTGGCTTTTTCTTTCCCAAAGTTTGCTTTCAGCGTAGAAATCACTATCAATAGTGGCTCAGAGCCTTGCACAGTCAAGACTGTGCAACACAAACTGAGACCTCTAAGGAATAATAATGAAATAGTGTTAATATCAAGCATGAGTTTTTAATGCTTTTGTAGATGAGTTCGAGTGCTTTTGCCTGGTCTTGGGTATACTCCAAATAAGACCTGTCTCTGGGACATCATTAATTCATAGTTACATTAAGAACGTGGCCTGTGAAATAAGAGTAAATTAGGGGACCTTTACAGTGATAGCAGCATTTTTTTTAGATTTGAAGATGAAGTGGCTCTGCATTCAGGGGCTATGTAGGAATAGGAAGAAAGGTTGGCCAAGAAAGAAAGGCTGGCCAGTGATGAAAATAATAATGCTGATTACTTGATGGATAAAGGATTTTCTGAGGCCAACCATTAGAGGTTAACAACGATCACCTGGTGAAGGTAAAGAAATGTGGGGATATAAGGATCACCTGGGAAGGTTGTTAAAAAGCAAAACAAAACAAAACACCTTGATGGAGAAGGGGCTGTGGGGCCTCTAGGTTGTTGCCTGCTCTTTTGTGATTCCCCACAAATGGTGCCCAAATAGGGACTGGGATGGACAATTGGGAAAGAAGCAAGCTCGATAGGACAAATGGAAAATAATGTAAGTGGTAACAAAGCTTTGAGCCACGTGGGAGAGGAGTGTGAGCCATAGAAGCTCTGAACACTCAGAAATATGTGGGAGTGCAGGCCAGGAAAGCTCTGAACACTCAAGAAGGTCAGTTGGGGAAGCTCTAGCCACATGGGAGGTGAGCCTCAGAAGCTCTAGTTACTGAAAAGCAGGAGTCTAGCAGTAGATGGATGATAAGAGACTTTATATAACTAAGGAGCAATGAGCAAAAAAGGGAAATCATGACACTTGGGAATACGTGGGAGTGTGAGCCTTAGAAGCTCTCTATGACTAAGGAGCAGTGAGAAAAAGATAGTGAATGTTTAAGCAAAAAAGGGGGAAATATGTAGGAGTAGGAAGAAAGGTTGGCCAGGGATGAGAATAGTAATGCTGATTACTTGATGGATAAAGGATTTTCTGAGGCAACCATTAGATGTTAACAAGGATTGCCTGGTGAAGGTAAAGAGATGTGGGGTTATAAGGATCACCTGGGAAGGTTGTTGTTTTTTTTTTTTTTAAAAAAAAAAAAAAAAAAAAAAACCCAAAACACCCTGGATGGAGAAGGGGCTGTGGAGCCTCTAGGTTGTTGCCTGCTCCTTTGTGATCCCCACAAGGGGCACCCACACATGTGCTTTAAAATATTTCACCCAGGTGTTCAGCACAATAAACCAAAACTGCTCAAACTCTGATGGAGTTGTATTCAAACCCATCTGAGATACAGGTATGCTTCTGGGCTTCTGTGAGAGCATCCTAGTGGCAGCTGGGAAGTGGTAAATGACAATTATGTTTAATATATTGAGGTTAAAATTGCTACCTCAAGTGAGAGGAGAAGAGTTATGAGCCTGTGCAAGCCCACGAGGACATGTGATTGCTAGAAAATTTGGAGTAAGGCTACTTGAAAGAGAGAGGTGGTAAGCTGGGGTGTTTCTGGAAGCTGATTAACTTTATACAATAGAGGTGAGTGGAGTGAGTGCAGTCTCTAGCTGGGGCAGAACATCATGCCCATGTGTGGATGTACTTTGGAAGCAGCAGAGATGGGTGTTGGAGGTTGTTCCTGTTCTTCCTGCATCTCAGGGGATTTGCAAGTCTTTTTACAGGAGCAGGAGGGGAAAACAGAACAATTTTGGTGCAGGAGAACTGCCTTAAGGAATGCAACAATCTTTAAAGGAGGAATTCTCTCTGTGTATACAGATTCTTTGCCTGGCTACTTTTTGTGGTGTGTCATTGACTGGGTAATGCATATGCTAGTGGGTTATGTTAATCTGGTGCAGATATTCTTAATTGATAGTTTGCAGGCTGCCAGTGATCTGTAAGACTGGTCTGCATATTCAGAGACAATAGCATTTATTATTTTTCATGCATAGCATAAAGATGGAGACGCATAGTGTCTGTGAATGGTTCTGAGGGTTGGTAATGGCTGGAGCTTACTAAAACAAGTTTTTATTGTAATGTAATTCTCGATAAGGTTCTCTTTCTTCACGTTGCTGGCTAACCTCACTCTTCTACCTCCACCTCTTTTACCTCCTAGTTGCCTTACTTATTTCTTGTGACCCTGCTTTGGATTTTTCACCCACCAGTTCTCTCCCTCTTCAACACCAGCCTAGCTTGTCAGCACTGCAGCAGTGGCAGTTTTCTCCTTCATGGCACTTGTCACCCATCCTGCCAAGGATCCTGCTGGTTCTTTTCCCTTTCCTTCTGCACATGGGCTGTTGCCCTCCTTGTCTCCATGATTACACATTCCCTTGGTGCTTCACCATCAATGAAGTGTGTCAAAAGGCAGAAGCTTTCCTGGGGTCAGTAGGCAAGGTAGGTCTCACCCCAGGAAATCTATACAGAGATCAGCCATAAAACTTTCCATGCTCCTGTCACTCTCATTTGATTTCCCCCCCCCCCCCCGCCGCCTTTTCCCCCTGCCTCCCTCCATCCTTCATCTCCTGACTTTTTCCTCCCTTGGTGGGTGTTTGGTTGCAGTATGTGTGCCTGGTGCACTCAGGGAGCTCTCTGAGCAGTTCATTCAGCTCAGCTGTGCTCTCTAGATGCTTTTCTGCTGGTGTCTTGCAGTAATTTAGTATTTCAGTCGTGACCAATCAGTAACTCAGAATTCTAGGAAGCAAACTTTGCCTGAAAAAGGAAATCAATAAGCTTCTCAGTGCATGTTCTTGCCATTGTTAACAAAACCATCACATAAGCAATTCTTCAAATCTTTTCTCAGGTATTGCTCCTAAAATATCAGCTGCACAATGTTCGATGAAACTAAAACAGAGAAGCCTTTTGTGCTGCAACTAGCTGGCCCCTTTAACCCCTCTAGGTTGGCTAGAAATGCTGTACAGAACTTTAGTTTGCCCAAAGCTCTGTAGAGACTTCTGGGGAGTAATTGGAGAGCAGTGCACAGGGATTGAAAACTTGTAGGAAGGTATTTTGCTGTTACTGAACCAGCTGTGGTAGAAATTCGTAAGCAGAGAGTGAACAAGGAACTTGGCTGGTGAGGTGAAGGGATGAGAGGAGTAACTTGCAGTGGGGTAACTTAGCACATGGTACCAGGGAAATAAGACTTTGGAGGGGGGCAAAATGAGGCCTGTCTTGTGGCTCTGTTCTGTTTCTTTCCAGTGTATACCTGGATGACTGTGGTCCGTTCATCTGTCTCCAGGTTGTTTGATGGATGGACTGGATGACCTTATCTCTTTCCAAATGTGCCATTCCCTGTACCCATTGGTCTAGACTCTAGACTTTATAATAGGCTTGCACACGGTTTTGTTAGAGACTCCTCAACAAGTCGATACTCATTCTATTTCATTTTCTGTTGTAAAACAGTTGTCATCTAATTTTCAAAGTTAAAGGCCAAGATTAAGCAGGATCTTGTCATGGAAAAACTCAGGTGATTTCAATTATGAACAGTGGTGCTTACTCTGTCCAACAGAAATGAATACTAGAGAATATAGGTTTTTAGTCATTATCAGCTTGGGCTAAGCCAGAGATTTCTATAAATCACCCAGTTGCTCTCTCAAAATATCTCCATCAAGCGTGCAAGATATTTCCTTTATGTTCTTGAATCAGCTTTACAAATTGTTGTGATGATTCTGAAATGTTTGATGGGTTGAGCAAAATGAGATGGTTTGAAGACTGATTTTTATCCAAGATGTCAAACTTTGTGACAGGCACATGAAGAATGACAGAAATGCTTTATTTCCACCATACCTCTTAAAGATTGAAAGTTTCCACTCACAGTTGCTGTCTACCAGGGTATCTTCTAGAGAAAAAAAGTGATGGTAGAGCCTGAGGTAAGGGTACCTAGGTAGTTACCCTTTTCTAAAGAAGGCACAAAAGATAAATGACACTCTGAGCAGGCTCAACCTCAACTTTGAACCTTTAAACAAAACCTTGGGGTGTATATCAAGCTACAGGGCAATGCTTCTGTGTTATAGGGAATCACTGCTTGATTCCATTTTGATAGAGCTCAATTTTGATAGGAAAAAAATAAGAATCACTTTGCTTACAAAAATCTTGGGGAGAGAGGGATTCAAATCCTCTTTTTTTTTTTTTTTTTTTTTTAATCAGCACTTATTTCAGCTTCTCTAGTGTGCTTAGATCCAATTTGTTATAGAGAAAAGTGTGTGTAGATGCAGAAGTTATCCCAAATGTTGTCTCCAGTGTTTGACCTAGATATTTCAAGGAACTTAGCTATACACATGCATGCACAAAACCTTGATTCCACCACATGTCTAGTTTGCATGAATGGCTGTAGTAGTAAATCAGATATTCGCTGATGTAAATGGACGAAGAGACTTGTGATTGCATGCACATCCTGATCAGTACACAGCAGTGCGTAAAGTATATTTGAAATTAGAAATGTAGTTAAACATGAATTTTCACAACTGAATTCCTCTGAGAATATTAGTCTTACACGCTAATTTGTCAGAGATCAGAATCTAAATTGCAACCTGAAAATATGCTCATAGAACCAGAAAATAGGAAAATGGTTGTGGATGTACATATATTCCTATTTTGTGTGTAGAGATAGCTCTAAATGCACACATTTCAGAAGAGCGTCTCAGATGCGATCGTCTTTTTAATTAGGCTTGTGAACTTACAGAACGCTTCCAGTTGCAATGAAGTGCTAGATAAGGAAAGAGGCAAAAACACATTTGGGGAATGAAAAATTCTCCTTTTTGTCTTGGCAGCAGTCTTCAGGCAGAAGTCTCTGTGCCCATGAGAAATCATCTGCATAAAGAAAGATCCCCTGGTGTGCAAACCTTACAAGAGCTGACATAAGTGTATATCTGAGATAGAGATGTCAGTCTGGCTTTCAACCATTATCACAGTTGCTAAGTTATGGGCTGGGCAGGCTATGGCTTTCTTCCAGATGAACAAACAGGAATGCAAATCCTGGCATGTTAACGATTAGTGGGATCTCTCTGGAAAACCTGAGAAGATGTCACTGAGAAAGGTGGTGGCAAGTTATTTAACATGTCGGAGAACAAGGATCCCACCTTTATGGTAGCTATTTATTGAAATGGCTCCAATTCAGAACATTTGTAGACATTTGTTAGCTAAAGCTTCTGTCTCAGTTTTATATTTCTGACCCTTATAACCGAAAGGAAAGCTCTTTGGCCATAAACGTTTCATCCCATGCTGCTATCGATCAGCATGATTGGTGTTACTGTGCTCTGTACTATTCCAAAACTTTGGAGAGTCATATCTTGCTATAAGAGACTAATAATAACTAATAGTAACAAGGTCCCTTTCAACTTAGGTTATTAAATGAATCTTAGGGCATCAAAATTCACTGTGGTGGGAGCTTTCTCTAGCATCATTCTTGAGTTCAGGATGCTGAGACCATATGAGCTCCTTGGCCTCCTGCAATATGCATCAGCCTTACTGGATGTCTCCTATTCTCATCCCCATGACTTCTGATCATGGAAAAATGTACACCTCAGCTCTCTTAGACAACACAGGTGGTTTGGTCAACTTAACGTTCACAGCTCTCATGTACTTCTTGGGAGACCACTGTTGATATGGTCTCTTTCTTCAGCAGCAAGGTGGACAATGTAGGCAGAATATGGGCATGCAGGTAGCTGGGTTGTGACCTTCTTTTTGGGGGACCATGATTTTTCTTGGTTGGTCAGGGAGGCTGGTAATTGGAGGAACCACATAACCTTCTGTAGCACCTGATATCCTGGCACCTCTCCTTGCCTCCCACAGCTTCTGCTGACCTGGATACCTGCATCCTCTGCTCAGGCCTCTAGCATGTCCCCAGGGTCAGAAATGGCTATTCCCATTGTTATGACACCGTAGGAATAAGGAAAAATAAACTCACTAGAAATACAGCTTACCATTTTTCTTTATATTTGTGCTTTTGCCCTAAGGGGCCTCAAACTTTGGTCTGGTGTTCTTATTTTGTCAGGCATTGTACAAATAAGGGATAAAATAGTTCCTGCCCCAGTGAGCAAGAAGTTGTTACAGAGATAGATGAATAGAAACACTTATGAGTTAGAACTTTTGAGTGCAAAGTGCTGCATTAGGTTATTTTAGAACTTGCTGCCTCAAGAGAGTTTAGACTTTCTTGACGTGCAGTCAGCTGAAATGTTGATGCCAATTTAGTAAGAATTAAACATTCTTTCAACTTTTGGCATTTCCCTTAAGCTCCCATAGGACTTTCCACCTCCTCCTTGCCCTTCAACTTTCTCTGGGCGTGTGGATTTTGGGGCAGCATGAAAAGCAGAAGGTTCAAATCAGGCTTACAAACACAACTGTCAGTCATCACTCTCCTTAGCAAAAGCTTTATTAATGTATAGCAAAGTGTCTCAGCTAGAGATCAAAAATTTCCTTGATTGCTGTGGCAATGCAAAGGAAGCTGAATTCCAAGAAGACAAAACCCTTCACCTCTTTATCTGGTCACCATCATTATAGCACGCTATTAACACACAACACTGAAAGCAGCAAGGTGTCTGACAGTGCTGGAAGGGAGCTGTTTAAGGTACACGCCTGTACTAAGAAGCTTGAGCGATTATTCCCATCGTACATCCTAGGATGAATTTGCTGCTTGTTACAGCTGGTAGCTTTCACAGTCCTCAGATCTTGCAGTCATTAGTGTGGAGTTTTTTTTTTTTTCTCTTTTTTCTTTTTTCTTTCTTTTTTTTTCTTTGACAACCTTAATTTTCACCTAGCAATATTGTGTGTGCTGTCATGGTGTTTGTAGAGAAAATATAGCTAGAAGTGTCCATCTCCTGTCTCTCCTGTGTTCCTTTTGCTTCTGATCAGCTCTTCCTGTGGCCTCTTTCCTTTCCCTGCTACATTGTCCCACAAAACCCCTCTATGTATCTTGATTTGTCTCAGTTGAGTCATTGCCTATCCACAACTCCTTATTTCCCCAGGGCACCATGGGTGGCTCATGTGCAAACCAGGAGGCAGCACAGCCTCTGCTGATCTTCCTTGCCAGATAACATGCTTTGCTTTTGTGACTTGAAGGGGAAACAACTTTTCAGACTGTGCTCTTTGCAGGTCTCAATTAAAAAGCTCAGAAGAAAGAGGAAATGAATGCAAGAATAACTTAAACAATGTTGTGGTGCTTTTTTTGAGCAGCCACCAAAATTTACATGCAACTTTTTTCAGTGTTTGTGTGTTCACATTTAGTGAGGCTACAAATGTCAAGCTCTAATGCTCTGTCAGATACAGAGAATCACTTGCACAGTTTGGAGCCAGCATTACTCTTGTGGAGGCATCCAGCTGCCTTGTAGTACTTAGTCCTTAACCTGCCAAAAGAGAACCCAAGAAATTGAGACCAAACTGAAGAACAGGATTAGTTCTGTCTTTCTGATAGATGAACCTCAAGCAGAGAATGGGATGTTACCCTTTATTCAGTTCTTTGTGCCTTACTTCACTTAAAATAATCCCAAACAGCTCACTGGCCCACATATCCTTTTCCTATGAACATGAGACAACCTCTTGGGCAAGATTTTTTTTCAGAGAACTGACCAGAGATGCAAAAAAGTGAAGATATTTCCAGCTGCAGGGTTCCCTGACAACTTAATGCTTTTATATACAGTCAAGGAGCTTTTGCATCAGTTTCCCCTCTCTGAGCTTGTGCATGCCTTTTGTACGCTACTCTTAATACAGACATTAAGTTTTGCTTTTGTTTTATCTAATTTGGAAGAAAAAAGAATAAACCTGAAATACAGATGGAATTGGACAGAACCTTTCTGTTCTATCTTGTAACCCAAGTTGCTTTCCGATCAAGTGATAGTGATCAGGTGAAGTGGCATGCAAAAAAACAAAAAGTGCCCAGACTGTCTGAGTTCTAGGGCTATGTTCTCCCAGAGATGGAGACTCATTTTTTGGAGCCTGTCTCTGCTGAAATCCATTAAACTTACTGCATAACCTCACATTCCCCTTTACAACTTGAATGTTGTCACTGTGCTCTAAACCCATCGCTCCAAAGAACGTGCCTCTGGGAAGGACCTATGGCACTAAGAATAGGAGAGGCATGTAGGGAAAAGAAAAGCCATTGTCAGGAAGATGCTCTGGAATGTGCTGCAGAGGATAATATTGTAAAAATTTCCTCCTGATGATACATTTCCTGTGAGCTATACAAAGACAGAGTACAGAAGGAGGTATTCACATGGCAGCAAACACCCTAGAGCTGAGATATTAATTTGTTAGTAGTTTATATACCAATGTGAAAAACTTTCCTCAGTTCTTTTTACCTTCCCTGAGCATCTTTATGCATAGAACATAGAGACCATAGCAGGCACAGAGTAGAGACAGTATTGCTGGCCTTGAGTTAAGAGCAGTAAGCATTGACAAACTGTTCTCATGCCTCAAGGGATAACCAAGAGCAGAACTTGCCTTGTTATGTTGCAGACCTGCCCCATAAAGCAGAACAGGTAGAAATTTGTCCCACCTCTCAGGCTCCTTGTATTGCAGTGGATAATCCCTCCCTTGTGCACAGCTCATCTTGGACTTGCTCTGAATGTGGCACCTCCAGGTTAGGCAAGCACCCACATCAGACTGATTGGAATTTTGCTACCAACCAGCCTGGTTCTTGCATCCTGGATGTAGCCTCTGCTCATGACTGCAGCTGGAGCCAGGATACCAAGCTAGTATCAGACCTTTGGTCACTCTTACCAATACAACCATCTTGCGACATCCACCCAGTGCTGGACTGTTGGCACCCTCCATAATTGATTAGGTATTCCAGAGGCAAAGCAATGTTCTGACTCAACCTGCAATGAATCTGTCTAAACTGCCAACATCAATATCGCTCAGTCACACATGCTCCTCTATGACTGGGTGTCATGCTATCCTTGCCAGCTAATTGGTTCTCATAGCTCCTAGCTAAACTAAATTATCTTCTTGTAACAGGCTGAGGAAACAGAATCAAAGGGCTACATGAACTGGCAGAGGTCTGGCAGCTAGTTTAGTCTTCAAGGCCCTGCCTCCAGTTGTTTCACCTCCAGCTGTGTCTCCCCACTGTGGCTTTGTTTTCACATCTCTCCGGAGCATACTGTGGAGAATGACCTGCTGAAGGAAGTGCATCCAGGTTAGGAAAGAGTTAGAGTTTACCTTGGTTATCACAGAAAAAAGCATATAGATAATGGTCTGTAACAGAACAGGAAACTATAAGAGGAGGGCTAGTCCCCGTATCTTACTCCTGTAAGCTGTGAGTAAGGGTTATTTGTCTATGCAAGGACCATTGTTGCCGATGTCACATCATTGGATGTGACATCAGCAACAAATTAATCTTAGCCGTCTTGGGGACACAGTTTTCTCTGGGGTTGCTGCAAAACCATTGTATGTCCCACTGCAGAAGAGGCTGAATTAGGATCTAATATACTAACATGTCTTATCCTTGTAATTAAAAACACAAGTCAACAGACAAAGAATAAGGATGCATTTTGTTGCCAGCAATCAAAAATATTGGCCAAGTATTTGTGTGTTTTATGATCTAAGCAGCTTGTTCAAGTGCAAGCCACAATGTCTTGTTGTCTTCTTGTTTTCTACCCAGCAAACAACATGGAAGCTATTAATGGATTAGACTTCAGTATCTGCACAACTGGTTGCAAGCAAAGCAAGCTGTTTGGTCTTGCTACAGAACATGCTCCTGTCTGATAGAAGAGTTGGAGGTTTGTGAGGCTGAACCACATCACTGCTTGAGTTGGTTTCTAGGCCCTTCCCAAACAGTGAAGGGTGACACCTTCTATCCCACGCCCTTCATAGGGTATTACCTTCTACCCACTCTCTTCCTAGGCTGAGAGCAGGGCATTGCAAAGCAACTGGCTACAGTTTCCAGCCACTTTTGACTTCTCTGCTTTGAGTAACACCTGTGACTTAATGCAACTTTTTCTCTCTGTGTGACAAATCTTGAACTTTCCAGTAACTTATCTAGGGTGGCACCATGGTTAGCTAAGGATCAGAGTAATATTACTGTGAGTAGCTGCAGATTTTAAACAGAAATATGTTCTATAGCGTGGAATTACAAGGTTCCTCTGACCAAAGAAAATGATATGAATGCAGCCTCATCAAAGACTGATGTCTGTTCCCAGGCATCAACAAACATCCAGGAAACCTCTAGTGGGCCACAGGGGAGAAGCGTATGGAACACTATAAATGCTTTATGAATGACAAACTTGCCAAATTGCTGTTTAAACAAGGAAGCAAATTGGAAGACCATCTGCATCAGAGTGAAACTGCTCATAATCCTGCCGCTTGCACCAGTGTGCCATGTGTAAGCTCTTCTGCTGGCATACACCCAAAAGACAAAAATATTTGTAGTTTGTAAAGCAGCATCTCTCCAGTCAAAGGATCTGAGGCCCCTTATGGGATTTGTTAGGTTTCATGGAGCAGGAAAAACTCCGTCTTCTTTCAGTGCTAGATGATTCTCCTCCTATGCTGTTGGCACAACTGTTGAAAACCCACAGGATCTCCACTGCTGCTGGGTCTCTCTCATCTAGTAAGGTACTTCTCCAGTGATGTTTGAGCATCTCACAGCCTTGCATGTGTATGTGTGTTGTTACATGTGTATCTCTGCCACGCCAGCAGTGCTGTTGTCTGCGCTTCACGGATGAGAAACTAAGACATTAAAAGAACTTGTTTAAAGTTGGAGGGCTGGCAGCTGGGGAAAAACAAACCAGCCGCCACCATTCCTAATGTGGATCTTTGTCTTGTCTCTACAAGGAGCTTTAAAATAAAAATGAAACGAGTTACTGATAATTAGCTCTAAAGACACACAAGCAATTGTGCTTTATCATGTACAAGCTCCTTGATAATAGGCCAGACGTTGTGCCATGAATTAATTATTTCCCAGTAAAATGTTTTGCTTAATTAAAGGGTGCACTGATTTATAAACACATGTTCCTACATATCATTCAAGTGGCATCTGCCAGAAGGAATGCAAATGCTTCAAGATTTCTTTTCAAATTATTTCATTATACTCAGCTATACTCTTCAATGCTGATTGGGACAAATTCAGAAATTTTTAAATCATAAATACAAAAGGAGAGCTAGTGATATGTGCTTAATAGGAAATGTTCTCTTTGAAAAGCAGTGGAAGAATCTAGCTCATTTCTTCCCCATCAAGATTACTGTTGCTTAGATCACTCCATATCTATTGTCTGCTGCTTTTCAAAAATACAGGGAATGGGCATATTGAGGAATTCAATCATTGGCCTACTTACTGCCTGGAACTTCACCTTTTAATGACTTTTCTCAGCAGTTGGCACTAAGGCCTTTCCTCCTGAAGCTGCATCCTCTGAGTCGATGCCCTCTTTGCAGTACTGCAGAGGAAGGGCAAAGCAGGCAGAATGCAAGACAGGGACCTTCACGATCCCCAGGAGATTTTTGTCTGCTGTGGGGAAGGTCCAGCTGCAGCCTGGACATGTGTATGAGCCTAGGATGGCCACATGCTTGCCCTGTCCTGGGATGGCTCTCTGAACACACATGGTCAGAAACAGACATTGGGTTATGGGCTAGGTCCAAGGGCAAACCAGCACTATCCATGCCTCTGTCCTCTCCATTTGCATGTGCAAGCCATAGTAGGAAGAGTTTTCATTTACTCAGGAGCGAGTGATTTACTCCCAGCCCTGTTTACCTTCCACTCTGTGCTGTATTACTGCATAAATCCCTATCGGAGCACCTGAGGTGCATTTGATGAAACACTGCCCTGAGAAATGCATACGCTATCACTGTCAGCTGCTGTGAGTCTGTCAGCATTCAAGTGTAAATTCATTTTCACACAGCATTTATAAATCAGCCCAAATACTTCCTTCGCCTCTGTCTCTTTCTTCCTCCTTCTCATTACTGATGTATCATGTGGTGAGTTGCTTGATGCAAGTCTCTAACATCAGAGCAGTGTGAAGTAGTCAGTGCTGCACATACGTTCATGAAGAATACTTGGGCTGAAGCTCTGCTTCAGCCTGGGGACTCTAGTGAAATGAATGGGAAAGTTGGTAGCAAACATTCCCAAGCCATTTGATGAGCTTAGGCAGAAAGCTGATGAAACTGGCTGGTTGTAATAGTTCTCATGTGATACCAGGTGAAATGCAGCTCTTTTCATGAGGCTTCCTGTTGTTACTTTGAGTTTCATCAGATGCAAAAGCGAGTGATCGCATGTCATCGGTGAGCATGAGTGATGGCAGAGGAGACGAAGGGTTTGCATCTCCACCCCGGGAAGCCTGGCTGTTCCTCCTGCCTGTTCAGGAGCAGCAATGGACCATGCTGCATGAAGCCAGAGGCCGGAGGAGCTCATTACAGCAATTGAATTTAACCTCTTCTATTTCTCAAAAGAGTCATTGCTGTGCTTAGAACTCCATTTCTGTTTGTGTTAGACCCTCTCTTTTCAATGACTTCCAAGCCCTATTTCAGAATTTCATGTCATGGAGAATCTCTTGCCTTCCCAGATTAAATTGCTCCAGTGGTTAATTACCCTCACTGTTAGAAATGTGTGCCCTGTTTCTAGTCTGTGCGTTGGTTACCTACAGAGACATTATGTATGCTGAGCCCTGGATAGCCTGCACTTCTCTGAATACATTTGCAATTTCATAATACTGCTCTGCTTACTTCTGATCCCCAGCTAGGACAAATCAGAGCTGTTCAAGTCAGGGCAGCTGAAGTAACTGGATTTAGTCCATAATCAACTACAAGGTACAGTTGCTTATGAGTAAGATAACCAGTGTTTTCTCTCTTCCTTTTTTTTTTCTCTTTAATAAGGAGAATAAGAGGTTAAGCTGCTACAGATATTCATATTTAATCTGTTCCAATTACAATATGCATATCACTTTTCAAAAAGGATTTGAGGTTTCTCCTACACAGACTTAAATGTGTCCACATGAAATATCAATGTTTTAGGCTAGGATTTTCAAAAGTACCTTAAGGAAATGAGGCGCCTGCTTCTTATTGACTCTCATTGACTTCTCTGGTTGCCTTTGAAATATCCCATGTTTAATCATCATTATTATGCCATAAGGAACGGTCTCTCTTATTTTCACTGACATATCCTAGATATTGCTAAAACACACAGCTGCCATATCCAGCCCATAAAACAGCATAAAATAAATGAAAACACAGTTTTTTCAATGAACAAGTGCTCAAATTGCTATTTATAGTGGAAATCAAGCAACGTTAAGGAATTCATAGGTCCAAACTACCTGCCTAAAAGCTGCATCTGCAGTTGAAACGTTTTATTTCCCTTTGCCTTCAGCCTCATTCTCTGCTGGGCACCTGAACTGTGTTTGGACAGCCTCATTTTTTAATAAGACCTGTGCCCCAGCAGTAGAGAGCTACACATGTGAAGGCTGATTAAAAGCCAAAATGCAATGCAGGAATGTGCGTGCCACAGGAACCACTGGACAAGAGGCTCCAGGCGAAAATTAGCTCCCTGCCTCCACCACCAGTTCCGTCCCACCCCCCCCTGCACCGTTTTGCAAGAATCACTCAGTCTTATCGAACTCCCAAATTTGCTCATTTATCTGTGGAATATGCCATCAAGAAGTTGGAAAGAAGCAGTGCTCCCTGAACTGCCTGAGCTGCAAATGTTGTTTAAGAAGACACTGGAATGAACTCCAGAAGTGTTTGAGAGTAGGAAGCTGGCAGACATGAGAAGGCATTCATGATGTAGTACAATAAAAACTTGCTATAATCCCTTTTCCATCTAACCTCTTTCCATAGTACATTGAGGCTGAATTTTCCCAACTACTAGCTTGACTCACACCCTCCAGCACCTTCCAGGATATCACCTGAGACTACATCTTTGGGATAAGATCCCAGGTCTGACACTATCTTCACATGCTGCTGCAAGCCACACTAACACAGATGTGTGCTTAGAGGGTCCAAACATGGCCAAATGTAATTACAGAAATACCTTTCCTTTGCATTCAAGTCTGGCTGCAATTGCTTAAAGCTAGAAGCAGCGGAGTAAGCAAGCTGGGAGCAGATCTTGTGAACTGCTGGCTCTGGCAGTGACTCCTCTTTGGGCACAGGCCCTGTTTGTTTTTTGTAGCTCTAATCTTGTAACGGAATAGCTACGGATCTGTTGGGGCTGCAGAAACGTGTATCAGCTTCTCTGCATTCTTGCTTGCTCTTTCACAGGTGGCAAAGCTCTGAGTTGCAGAGGGTAACTGGGCTGAATGTACAAGATCTATTTGATTTCCCTTTCAAGTGCCACAGAAACTTTGTCTATTGATTATAAGCAAAGTTTTGTTAGAAAGGGGCAGGAAGAAGCAGGCTTGGTGAGAAATGCAGAAGTTCCATTTCAATAGCTCAGAGGCCTCCACAGATTGGTGGAATTGATTTGTCATGTGGGGCATTAATTGAAGACCGTACCGAGGTTAAGGACAAGGTCAGCTCTTCACTGCACAAAGTCTCCTGCATAATTCCCTTCCAAAACCATCAAGGCAATCTGTGCAGAGTAACAATGAAGGATGGACTCTTTCTGCTCCCAGGATCTCAAGGAGTATAACTTCGTATTACAGATAACTAAATACAATTTGTAAAAGGGTACATGGCAGGTGTTCTATTAGATGAGACTTTTAGAGCTATGTAATTCTTTGGAGATGAAGTTCCAGACCAGATCTGGATGAAATGCAGAGAGGCACTTCTAATGTAGCACAAGGTATTTGTTCCCTCGGCCACACTATATTGACAGTACTTGGCTTGAGGACAGAACCCTCCAGCAGTCTGATTGCAATGAATCCAATTAGTCCAGCTCTATTAGTGAACCCTAAGAAGATCAAAGATGATGCCACAAGATGGAGCATCTGTTTTACATCTCTTAAAAGCTTAAGAAAAATGAAAACATATGCAAAGGACCCATATTAGGGTAATTTTATTGAAGATGCAAAGCCTAACTTAAAGATGAGGATATGTACCAGACTTAATGCTTCCTTGTGACCACATTTCATCTTTTTTCTTAATCTGCATTAGGATGCAGTCCAATTAGAGCATCACACCATTCCTCACAGACAGTATGCTTTTGAAGCAGCACAGCAAGTTTCTGCAAGTTGCATAATTAAGGCTTTTTGTTGTTACAAGACCCATGGCTCCTACTAGAGAGGTAGGGGAGAAGATGCTCAGGGAATAGTCAGGTAGGGGCTGACAACAGCTCTTCAGGAGCACAACTGCTGCTCTGTGAGGTCAGATGGATGCACAGCTAAGATTCAAGCCACTCCAAGGTGTTGCCTCAGCTACCTGTGCTGTAGCAGAGATTGAAGTTGCTAAAAAGCATCTGCATCAGCTTAGCCAATGTACTAGACACCTGAAACAGCTGCAGGAAACAAGGAAGGGAGCCTGACATACTTAGGAACTGTAGACTGGCTGCGTATGGCTTTCACATATTTAAGAAGATAAAGTAATACCCATTATCTTGGTATTATTTTGGTTTATCATGTTAGTATCCAACAAACCTTAACAAAGTGTTGCTTCAACCTCCCCTTTCCATCCTAAAGCCCTTCATCTGCTCCAGGGAGAGATTGTATTCCTTCATCAGGTCCATTTTCCCTGAGCTCCGGCTGCCAAAGCGAGGATTTAGATATTCAATAACAAAACAGCTCTAAGAAAATGCTAGACTAACCCAGGAAAGAAAAAAAAAACTCAAACAAACATACCTCCTTCCCCTTAAAACACACACACACACAAACAAAAAAAGAAAAAACTTATTCTTCTCTCAAGCCAACCAGCCACTCAATGGTAAAGGACACATTATACACATCTTCCACCTTAATTTTCCATTTTAAGGAGAAAAGCATTTATTTCCACCCTTTCCCAAGTTTCTCTGCTTCTCACCTGACATATTCCCATTTTATGGACTCCCCTTCATCACCAGCATGGTAAGGACTCATCTCTAATTGAAGGTTATTAACGGCATGCTTAACTTTAATTCTTTTTGTGCTGAAGTCTTGTGTCTTAAGTAGGTCACTTTCTGAATTTGTTTTTTCTTTCTCTTCAAGCATGTTCAGGTATTAGCAGGCTCTCCTCTTAGTCTTAAATTTACCTTAGTAAATGAATCAAGTCATTTTAATCACTTGCCATCGTGAAGGCTCTTCACTCATTCAGACATTTTTATGTTTTTCTCTAATGTAGATTTATCCCTGCATAGCCTGGGCAGCAGAATGGATTTGAGCTGAAGTTGTACCAACACCTTTTGTACTGCCTTTAATACTTCTTTGTCCTGGAAGAATCTCAACAAAATAATCTTACTGGTGTTTTGTTCTGCTGTAAATTGATTTAGCTTGAAAAACTTGTTGTAGCAAGCCCGTCGGTCTGGTTTATTTCTTCATCTCTGACAGTTGTTTGAGATCTTCCTGAGAGCTTGCTTGTGTCCTTGTTGGCCTTAATGCACTTACAGATGATAGAGAAGTCATAGTAGCACTACAGGTCTCCACCTGCGGCCACTGCATTTAACATCCTTTTCCTGAGTGCATTAAAGAGGTGTTCTCACCCATCACTTTAAATGCTGTAGCACAGAGAAAATTCATGGGAAATTTGTGATAAATTCTATTTCAGTGCTATAGCTCCACTTTATGAACTTGGTAAGTTGTACTCACTGTCACAGAAGAAATAACTTGGGGCTTTTCAGTCTCTCTGTCACAGATGGGCCCATGATTCCTCTCTCTGGATGTTCTCTCTGTGTTGAGTTGTGTTGACTCCTGTTCCCTGTGCTCTTGACACTTCAAGCCCTGGGAATCTGGGCAGAGCCCAGGCACTGTCCCGGCTTGGAGTGTCTCAAGATGCCCATGGGTCCAGCTCTTTTGTCTAAATTCATCCTGCTGAGAGGTGGGATTTGCAGTTCTCCGATAGCAATGTGCCCACATAGTCTGAGGTCACCCTTTTCCCAAATATTAGCTGTGTTACAGCTACTCAGTCCTCCAGGGACACCTGCTAGTAGTTGCAGATAACATGCACCAACAGCATGGTCATCGTATGCACCTGATCTTTACGAAATAAGTCAATCATTAATTTTTTTAGTGCTCTGGAACATTTTTTGAGCTGACATTAGGTTCTTTGGAGTCACTCAGGT